>NC_045978.1:39158141-39458141 GCF_010909765.2 Amblyraja radiata | reverse complement strand
AGCTGGAGTAAGTCAGCGGGTCAGGCAGCATCTCTGGAGAAAAAGAATAGGTGGCGATTCGAATCGGAACCCTTCTTCAGACAGCCTAATCGGAATTGAGTCTGAAGATGTGTCTCGTCCCGAAACATCAGCTATTTTTCTCCAGAGATGCTGCTTGACTCGCTGAGTTACTCCAGCTTTTTGTGTCTGTCTTGGGTTTAAACCAGCATGTGCAGTTCACTCCTTACACGGGTCTCTGTACAACATTGATTGGTAGCGTTCCGGACCCTGCTTCGGAAAGGCATCGATCGCTAGTCGGCGAGGACTCCGACCTGTATCTCTCAAAGAAGTACATGTGAAAAATTTCTCACGGACCATAAAAATGCGTAACCTTACAGTAAAGTCCCTTTTAAAGTCCCTTTTAAAGATTATAGTTATTTTCTTGAATCTCATTAACATAACTCATGAATAAGTTGATGTCCATATGCGGATGCAAATCTTTATTTTTATTTATTTTTTAAATTCAATCCCACAGAAGACAATTTTTACTCACCTTCTGTCCCCTCTGTCCAGCTTCCGGGTTCACCGTTCGCAGGAGTTCCCACGGTAACCGCAAGAGTTATTACGGATATCGCACTGGCCACTACGTCCATATAATGTTGCAATGCTCAACCACAAGTGTACAAGTCACTCTTGGAGAAATTCAAACTTTCTTGAATTTTCTCCCGAGTGACCAAGATACACGATTACCTGCCGTTAGCGCTACGGTGGTCCACAGTGGTCCACGAATGCCGTACTGTTATCGCACGAGGTTCCCACGATGTTAAACTCTGGTTAACTCTTGCGTCAAGTCGCCCCGTGAAAAGGCCGCTTAACATAGAAACATAGAAACATAGAAAGTAGGTGCGAGAGTAGACCACCAGGTCCGTCGAGCCCGCACCGCCATTCGCTCATGGCTGAACACTAAACAGACACACTTACCCACAAACAGTAGACACAAGACACAGAACACAAGACACTACCCTCCCCTTTATACCGCTATCACCCCTCTCCACCCCAAGAACCGCGTGATCTCCTGGGGGAGGCAAAAAAACGGATAAAAACCCAGGTCCAATTCGGGAAAAAAATCCGGGAAATTCCTCTCCGACCCCAATCCAGGCGATCGACACTTGTCCAGGAGATCACTCAGGTCTACTATACTAACCATACCTAGGTCCATATCCCTGCCCTCTCCCCGTAGCCCCTTATCCCCTTGGCAGCTAAAAAACCATCTATTTTAGACTTAAATATATTTAACGTTTCTGCTTCCACTGCTCCCTGGGGCAGTGAATTCCATAAATTAACCACCCTCTGGGTGAAGAAGTTCTTCCTCATCTCAGTTTTAAAAGAGCCCCCCCTTATTCTGCAACTATGTCCCATAGTTCTAGTTTCCCCGATCATTGGGAACATCCTCGGTGCATCCACCCGATCAAGGCCCCTCACGATCTTATATGTTTCAATGAGATCGCCTCTCATTCTTCTAAACTCCAAAGAGTAGAGTTCCAGCCTACTTAACCTTTCCTCATATGTCAATCCCCTCATTGCAGGAATTAATCTTGTAAACCTTCGCTGCACTGCCTCCAGGGCTAGTACATCCTTTCTTAAGTATGGACCCCAGAACTGTACACAGTATTCCAAATGTGGTCTCACTAATACTGTGTACAGCTGCAGCAAGACCTCCGTGTTTTTATACTCAATCCCCCTAGCAATAAAGGCCAAAACTCCATTGGCCTTCCTGATTGCTTGCTGCACCTGCATACTAACTTTTAGTGATTCATGTACTAATACCCCTAGATCCCTTTGCGTTGCATTACAACGCAGCTCCTCCTCATTTAGAAAATAACTTGCCCTATCATTTTTTCCCCCAAAGTGAATGACTTCACATTTATTAGTATTAAATTTCATCTGCCAAGTTGTTGCCCACTCACCTAGCTTATCTATATCCTTTTGCAGACTCTTCCTATCCTCCTCATCCCCTACTTTTCCTCCCATTTTTGTATCGTCCGCAAATTTTGATATATTACACTTGGTTCCCTCCTCCAAATCATTTATATAAATTGTGAACAACTGGGGTCCCAGCACCGACCCTTGCGGAACCCCGCTAGTTACCGGTTGCCATCCCGAGTATGAACCATTTATCCCCACTCTCTGCTTCCTATTTGTTAGCCAATCCTCTACCCATGCTAATATATTACCCCCAATCCCATAATTTTTTATTTTTAGCAATAGTCTCTTATGTGGCACCTTGTCAAAAGCCTTTTGGAAGTCCAAGTATACCACATCCACCGGTTCCCCTTTATCCACCCGGGTTGTTACTTCCTCAAAGAATTCAAGCAGATTCGTTAAACAGGACTTCCCCTTCACAAAACCATGCTGGTTCTGTCCGATGAAGTCATGTTTATCCAAGTGCCCCGTTAGTGTTTCTTTAATAATTGTCTCTAACATTTTACCCACCACCGATGTTAAACTAACCGGTCTATAGTTACCCGCCTTCTGTTTACTTCCTTTTTTAAATATAGGTGTTACATTGGCCATTTTCCAATCCACTGGGACCGTTCCTGCTTCCAGGGAGTTTTGGAAAATTATCACCAATGCATCCACAATCCCCACCGCTATCTCCCTCAAGACCCTTGGATGTAATCCATCAGGCCCAGGGGATTTATCCTCCTTCAGTCTCATTAATTTCCCTAATACCACCTCCTTGGTGATTTTAATAGTATTTAGCTCCTCCATTCCTACCGCCCCCTGTTTATCCAGCGTTGGAATATTTTTTGTGTCTTCTATGGTGAAGACTGATACAAAATACTCGTTTAATGCCTTTGCCATTTCCATGTTCCCCACCAACAACTCTCCAGTCTCACCCTCCAATGGACCAACGTTCACCTTAGCCACCCTTTTTCTTTTTATATAGCTATAAAAACTCTTACTATTAGTTTTTATGTTGTTCGCTAATTTCCTTTCATAGTCTATTTTCCCCGTCTTAATTAATCTCTTAGTTATTTTTTGCTGACCTTTAAATGCTTCCCAATCCTCTACCCTCCCACTATCTCTGGCTACCTTATATGCCCTTGCCTTCAGCCGAATACTATCCTTTATAGTTTTACTGAGCCATGGCTGACTGTTCTTACCCTTACCCCTTTTATTCTTCATAGGAATAAATTTTTCTTGAAGGTTATACAGTAGATCCTTAAACGTACACCACTGCTCATGTACCGTCTTATTCTTGAGTCTGCTATCCCAGTCAACTTTGATCAGCTCAGTCCTCATACCTTCATAATCCCCCTTATTTAGACTAAGCACCCTAGCCTGAGTTTCAACCTGCTCCCCTTCTATTTGAATATGGAATTCGACCATATTGTGGTCACTTGTTCCCAACGAGTCCCTAACTATGACATTTTTAATTAATCCTGCTTCATTACACAGGACCAGATCCAAGATTGCCTCCCCCCTTGTCGGTTCTGTGACATACTGTTCTAGGATCCCGTCTCTAATACATTCTATAAACTCTTCCTCTAGTCTACCCTGCCCAGTTTGGTCTGCCCAATTAATATGAAAATTGAAGTCCCCCATGATTACAGCAGTTCCCTTTTTACATGCGTCAACTATTTGCAGATTTATGTTCTGACTAACAGCGTCACAGCTATTTGGAGGTCTATAAATTACACCCACTAGTGTTTTTTTCCCCTTGTTATTCTCTATCTGTACCCAAGCTGTTTCACTATCCTGATCCTTCAACGCACTATCCTTCCTCTCTATTGCCGTTATTCCCTCCCTTATTAAAAGGGCCACCCCTCCTCCCTTTCTTTCCTGTCTATCTTTTCTAATTGTCGAGTACCCCTCTATATTTAACTCCCAGTCCTGATCCCCTTGCAGCCATGTCTCCGTAATGGCCACGATATCATAACTATATATACTTAATTGCACCGTTAATTCATTTATCTTATTTCGAATACTCCGTGCATTTAGATAAAGCACTTTCAGATGATTTTTACTACCCTTCCTTTCCGTTTTTGCCGCTTTTACATCTAGAGCTTTATCTTCACACATTCTGGATCCTCCTGTCACATTTTGATTTTCCGCTTCCCCACTGATACCCTGCTCTATTTCCTCTACCCCTGCCATTATTACCCCCCTTGATACCTCCCCCCCGCTACTTAGTTTAAAGACCTCTCTACTGCCCTAGTTATATGATTTGCCAGGACCCCAGTCCCAGCACCGTTCAGGTGAAGTCCGTCCTTACAGAACAGATCCCCCCTGTCCCAGTACTGGTGCCAGTGGCCCAAGAAACCAAACCCATTTTTCCCACACCAGTCTTTGAGCCACGCATTCAGCTTTTTAATTTTACGTACCCTCGCCGATTTGGCCCATGGCTCAGGTAGCAATCCGGAGATCAGTACCCTCGAGGTTCTGCTTTTTAATTTATTCCCTAACTGCTCAAACTCCTTCAGCAGATCCTCCTTCCTCGTCCTTCCTATGTCATTGGTCCCCACATGGACCACGACCACTGGATCCTCCCCCTCCCTCTGCAAATTTCTCTCCAGCATCGCAGAGATATCCTTAACCCTAGCACCGGGTAGGCAACACAGCCTTCGGGACATGTTCTGCTGGCCGCAGAGAACCTTATCTACCCCCCGAATAATACTATCCCCTATCACAACGGCATTTCTTCTAACTCCCCCCTCTTGAATGGCCCCCTGATCCACGGTGCTGCAGCCAGGTTGCTCATCCCTCCCACAGCCCCTGATCCCGTCCTCACATTGAGTAAGAGCCTCGGTCATGCTCGTCAGGGACAAGGGCTGTGGCTCCTGCCGCATCTCCTCCTGGTTCCCCCTACCTGCCTCGCTTATGGCCACACCTTCCTTTCCTTGCTCACTAACTACTGAATTAGTTAAACTGGTCGGTGTGACCATCCCCTGGCACAAAACATCCAGGTAATACTCCCCCTCCCTGATGTACCGCAGCGTATGAAGTTGGGTCTCCAGCTCATCAATGCGGAGCTCGAGTTCCGCTAGCCTCAAACACTTACTGCAGCTGTAGGGATCATCTACATCAATGGTGTCGACAAATTCCCACATCTCACAGTATTGGCACATCTCCTGGCCGCCCATCTTATATAAGTAATTAACTGGTCCTATTTAAGAATCCCCTACCCGGATTACTGTATTGATACACCCCTTATTTATATAATCCTACCTCCTATAAATGGGAAAGTACTCACCCCAGCCGTAAATTACCTACTGGTTTGGCTGTCTAGTGGTAATTCCGTCCGCTCTTCCTGTCTGGTCCACTGCTCCCTTGCCGTGCGTGCTTAAGGAATGGAGATAAGTGGAACTGCAGATATTGGAATCTTGCATAGAAAATCATGAGGGGAATAGTTTGGGTGAATGCATTGAGTCATTGAGTAGGGCATCAAAACAGTAGGACATAGAATAGTATAGAATACGTTTTATTGTCATTGCACAGCAACTGTACAACTAAATTTCAGTGCAGCTCCTTCAGTGGTATACAATAAAAGGCACAGGATAAAAAGATTTAAAAGAACAAAAACACAATCAACCATTAACTCTCATATTACCGGCAAGATCAATGAATAATATAAATAAATAGATAGTAGAAATATTGCACATTATATTGCACACTCCAGCAGACAAATGTTTATATTGCACCACGAATTGTGTTGTGTTGCCCGCAGTGTTGTCTATCTGAGTTTAGTTATTTTATGGCACATGGGTAGAAACTGTTAATTAGTCTACAAGTGTGGGCCTTCAGAGACCTGTATCGCCTCCCAGAGGGCAGCAGAGTGAAAAGGTGGTTGGCAGGGTGGGATGTGTTCTGTGTGATGTTTGTGGCCTGATGTAAGCATCGAGCCCTGTAAATGTCATCCAGGGAGGGTAGTTGAGCGTTTGTGATGCTCTGTGCTGTTTTAATAACTCTCTGCAGGGCCCTACTCTCAGCCACAGTGCAGCTAGCAAACCACACCAGGATGCCATAGGAGAGGATGCTTTCCACGGCCCACCGTTAGAAGGACAGCAGCAGCTGCTGTGAAACGTTTGCTCTCCGCAGAGACCTCAGGAAATATAGCCGCAGCTGTGACTTCTTCACAAGAGTAATGGTGTTCACTGTCCATGTGAGATCCTGGGAGATGTATGTGCCCAGGAACTTAAAGTCAGTGACTCTCTCCACCATGTCTCCTTTGATGTAAAGAGGAGCAGGTTCCTCTCTCCTCCTCCTGAAGTCAATAACCAGTTCTTTTGTTTTGGTTGGGTTGAGTACCAGGTTATTGTTAGTGCACCAGACAGTCAGTCTTTGGACTTCATCTCTGTAGGCAGACTCGTCGTTGTTATTTATCAGCCCCACCACAGTCGTGTCATCTGTAAACTTAATGATCCGGTTTGTGCTGTGTGTTGGACTGGGGAGTGATTGGACTCCATCCTGACAGTCTGTGGACGATCTGTTAAGAAGTCCTTGATCCTTCTGCATGTGTTGGCATTTACACCCAGGTCAGACAGTTTGTCCACCATTCTGCTGGGGATGATGTTGTTGAATGCAGAACTGAAATCTACAAACAACATCCTCACATATGAGCCGGGGCGCTCCAGCTGAGTCAGTGCAGAATGTAGAGCTATGATGATGGTATCCTCTGTTGGCTCTGTATGCAAACTGATGTTGATCCAGGGTGGGTGGGAGTGAGGATTTAATGTGGGCCAGGACCAGCCAGGAATAGTCATATGTTTAAGACGAGAGCGACAAGATTTAATATGAACCTGAGGGGCACTTTTTTCACTCAGGGTATGGTGGGCTCAAGAAACGAGTTGTCAGAAGGGTTAATTGAGGCAGATACGCTAACATAACTTAAAAGACTCTTGGACAGGTTCATGGATAGGAAAGTTTAGAGATAATGGCCAAATGCAGGCATATGGGACGGACATAGATGGAACATTATGGTCAACATGGACAGATTAGGCCTAAGGGCCTGTTTCTGTACTGTATAACTCTATAATACAAAGTGCTGGAATAACTCATCACTTTGTCCATCCATCTGCCAATGAATCCTCCCTCACCTGTATCCACTTATTATTTTCCAGGCTTTGTTCTGCCCCACATTTTCTCCAGCTTTCTGCTCCCTCTTACTACAGTCTGAAGAAGGGTCCTCAACCAAAGCATTGCCTTTCCATTTCCTCCGTGGATTTTGCCTAACCGCTAACTTACTCCAGTATATTCTTCAGTCTGAAGAAGGGTCTCGACCCGAAACGTCACCTATTCCTTTTCTCCAGAGATGCTGCCTGACCTGCTGAGTTACTCCAGCTTTTCATGCCTATCTTTCGCTCTTATTAATTTTCTTCATCCCATTGAAATCAACACACTAAATCCCTCTAATAATTTGATCAGTGTTTAGGACAAAGCTCATTTTGGCAGGATGATTCCAATATTATTCGGTAATATGGTTTCTTGTCATTCTTACCAGTGTTTGTTTTGCCTGCAGCTTTTCTAGATTGACAGAGCATTTAAAATGTATGTTGTTACTCAAAGCTAAGAAGTATATTATCTAAATATTATTAAATGTGTTTTTCATGTTTTTCATGTTTGTCACTTGATAACTTCACTCTTAGCAATTTCACAAAACAACTCCAGGACTGTTTGGAGTCTGTAGACTGGGCAATGTTCAGGGACTCGGCAACGGACCTGAATGAATGCGCCACAGTCGTTACAGACTTCATAAAGAAATGTGTGGAGGACTGCATCCCAAAACAACCTTCCAAGTGTTTCTCAATCAGAAGCCTTGGAAGAACTATGAGATCCACACTCTTCTGAAGTCCAGACACTGGGCATTCATGTCTGATGATACAGTGGTCTACAAGAAGTCCAGATACGACCTTAGTAATGCCATCAAAATGGCCAAAAGGGACTTCTGCTCTAAGCTGGAGGATGAGACGGATGTTCGGCAGCTGTGGCGGGGCCTGAATGCAATCACCTCCTGCAAGGCAAAATCAGGAGGCAAGCACACATCACTCCCTGACGAGCTCAATGCGTTTTACGCACGCTTTGATAGGGAGAACACTGATGTGCCTTCTCGAGCCCCCATTCGCTGTGATGGTATTTCGGTCACGGTCACAGAGGTCGACGTCAGAAAATCCTTCAGAGGGGTGAACCCTCGGACAGCACCTGGACCTGATGGTATACCCGGTCGTGTTCTAAAAACCTGTGCGGACCAACTGGCTGGAGTTTTTACTGACATTTTCAACCTCTCACTTCTGAGGTCTGAGGTTCCCACCTGTTTTAAAAGGGCATCAATAATACCAGTGCCTAAGAAGAGCAAGGTGACGTGCCTCAATGACTATCAACCAGTGGCACTAACGTTGGTGGTGATGAAGTGCTTTGAGAGGTTAATCATGGCACCAATCAACTCCTACCTCGACAAAAACCTGGACCCACTGCAGTTCGCTTACCGCCATAACAGATCAATGGTGGATGCAATCTCACTGGCTCTTCACTCGTTTCTGGAACACTTGGACAACAAAAACACATATGTCAGGCTGTTATTCATTGATTACAGCTCAGCATTTAACTCAATCATCCCCTCCAAGCTGGTTACCAAACTCACAGAACTGGGTCTCTGCGCATCCCTCTGCAATTGGATCCTCGACTTCCTCATTCACAGACCACAGTCTGTTCGTATTGGTGGAAATGTGTCAGCCTCGATAACAATCAGCACGGGAGCACCTCAAGGCTGCGTGCTCAGCCCCCTGCTTTACTCACTCTATACTCATGACTGCGTAGCCGGTCATAGTGCGAACTCCATCATCAAGTTCGCTGACGACACCACTGTTGTGGGACGTATCACTGATGGAGACGAGTCAGAGTATAGAAGTGAGATCGACCGTTTGACCTAATGGTGCCAGCACAATAACCTGGCCCTCAACACCAGCAAAACCAAGGTACTGATTGTGGACTTTGGAAGGGGTAGGATGGGGACCCATAGTTCCGTTTATATCAACAGGTCTATGGTGGAGAGGGTCAAGAGCTTCAAATTCCTGGGCATGCATAACTCAGAAGATCTTTCCTGGTCCGAAAACACTGATGCAATTATAAAGAAAGCACATCAGCGCCTCTACATCCTGAGAAGATTACGGAGAGTCGGTATGTGAAGGAGGACTCTCTCGAACGTCTACAGATGCACAATGGAGAGCATGCTGACCGATTGCATCGTGGCTTGGTTTGGCAACTTGAACGCCCAGGAGCGGAAAAGAATGCAAAAAGTTGTAAACACTGCCCAGTCCATCATCGGCTCTGACCTCCCTACCATCGAGGGGATCTATCGCAGTCGCTGCCTCAAAAAGACAGCCAGCATCATCAAGGATCCACACCATCCTGGCCACTCACTCATCTCCACGCAGCCTTCAGGTAGAAGGTACAGGAGCCTGAAGACTGCAACGTCCAGGTTCAGGAATAGCTACTTCCCCACAGCCATCAGGCTATTAAACTCAACTCAAACAAAACTCTGATCATTAATAGCTCATTGCACTTTATCTGTTTATTTATGTGTGTATATATATATTCATTGGTATATGGTCACACTGATCTGTTCTGTTCTGTATTTATTTATGCCTACTATATTCTGTTGTGCTGTAGCAAAGCAAGAATTTCATTGTCCTATCTGGGACACATGACAATAAACTCTCTTGAATCTTAACAGGTCAGGCAGCATCTCTGGAGAACATGATTAGGTGATGTTTCAGGTTAGGTCCCTTCCTCAGACCGTTTCGATCAGTGATTAAATTTGAAACCTGGACTATTACTAGTACTTTCAAAAAAATAAAACAGAGTCATTGCTGCATGGCATCATGGAGCATGGAAACAAGCCCATGCCGACAAAGGTGCCCCATCTACACTAGTCCCACACCCTCGCATTTGGACAGTATTCCACTAAACCTCCCCTATCGATTTATCTGTCCAAATGCCTTTTAAATGTTGTTATAGTTTCTTTCTCAACTACCATCTTCAGCAGCTCATTCCATATACCCACCATCCTCTGTGTGAAAAAATAGCCCTCTCAGATACCTATTAAATCTTTTCCCTCTCATCTTAAACCAAGGTCCTTTGGTTCTTGATTTCCCTGCTCTGGGTAGAAGACTTTGTGCATATATCCTATTTATTCGCCTCATGATCTAATACACCCTGATAAGATCACCCCTCATCCTCCGACGCTCCAAGGAATGTCATGGTAGCCTGCCCAATATCGCCCAAATATCGTTCACCAACACATTCAACCTTGTCCATACTTTGACAGCTAGGCACCTGTCAAAGTAAAGCCACTGTCGGTCGGAATGTCTGTTTTTATTCTATTGTAAATTTTAGACATGGTAATTGTAATTTGTTTTTAAAGCTCTATGTATTTATCCTTTTTTTTACTAACTACACTGAATGGAAACTGATTGAGTAACGTTTTTTTCGTTTCCTCTGTGTATGCAAATACTCAGTAAAAATGATATTAAATAAATACTGAATACTGACTGAATAGTTCAGGCACTCAAGTCCTGCCAACATTGTTGTAAATCCTCTCTGCACTCTTTCCAGCTTAATAATATCTTTCTTCTAGCAGAGTGACCAAAACTGATCTCAATACTCCAACATGTAGAAAGGAACAGCAAATGCTGGTTTAAACCGAAGATAGACACAAAAAGCTGGAGTAACTCAGCAGGACAGGCAGCATCTCTGAAGAGAAGAAATGGGTGACGTTGCAGGTTGAGACCCTTCTCCAGACCCTGAAGAAGGGTCTCGACCCAAAACGTCACCCATTCCTTCTCTCTAGAGATGCTGCCTGTTCCACTGAGTTACTCCAGCTTTTTGTGTCTATCCTCAATACTCTAACTGTGGCCTCACCAGCACCGTGTACATTTGTACATAACATCCCAACTTCCATACTCAAATCCCTAACTGATGAAGGCCAATGTAATGAAAGCCTCCTTGACCACCTATCTACCTGTGACAGGGCTATCACGGATCTATGTACCTGCACTTCTAGATCGCTCTGCTCTGCAACACTCCCCAGAGCCCAGCCATTGACTGTGAAGGTCCTGCCCTTGTTAGACTTCCCAAAATGTAACACTTCTCATTTATCTGCATTAAACTCCATCAATGATTCCCCAGCCCAACTTACACAACTGATCAAGATGCTGTAACCTTTGGTAACCATTTTCCCATCATACAGTGCTGCCGAATTTAGTGTCATCTCTACAATATCACCCACTTTAGTGTCATCAGAATGTTGCAGGATCGTCCCTATTATGACATTTGCAGAACATTGTTTCCATGAAAACATCATTTCATTTTGTTAGTCTCAGTCAGTTACAGACATGATGATTGGAAGTTTGGAAAATGATCTGAGATCATTGTTTTTAGATGTGTATAGACCACTACAAAGGTAATTGTTACAACAATGTGTTTAGAAAATAATGTCAACAATGAACTGAGTGTTCTATATTCCTAATGCAATCCTCATCTGAAGAAATTGCTTCAAAATTGATGCTGGACAAACTGGCCCTTGGTTGCCAAGTTGATGTCTTTCCATGGTGTTAGACAAGGGTGTTGAATTTCCAAACGTGAGCTGTGCTGCCCCTCCAAATCTATAAAAAAACACGAGGCTCAATCAGAACAACCATAATTCCTGACATTACTTTCTTCAGCAGCAGAAGCAACTGTGTAAATTACGATTTTAAATATTAATTGTTTGATTTTACTCTCAGAAATGTCTCTGTGGCCATGCATAGGTCTTGTTTGGTGAAGTTTGATGCAAAGTTTCATCAGATTACCTTTAAACTTCCTTGTCCAGACCCTTAAAACCTACATCCGAGACACCACACACACCCTTCAACTCTTCAACAACTTTCAATTTATAGGTCCCATTGCCTCAGCTTTACCATGGACATCTAGACCCTTTACACCTCCATCTCCCACCAAGAAGGTCTCAAGGCCCTCTGGTTCTTTCTTGGACAAAGGGCCAAACAATTTCCCCTCACCTGGCAGAACTTGTCCTCACCCCAACAACTCTCCTTTGACTCATCTCACTTTCTCCAAGTTAAAGGTGCAGCCTGCTTTTTTTGTGCGTGCCAGGCAGGTACATGGATGAACAGGTTTAGAGGGATACAGGTGAAACGCGGGCAGGTGGGACTAGTGTAGCTTGGACATGTTGGCCGGTGTGGGCAAGTTGGGCCGAAGGGCCTGTTTCCACGCTGTATCACTCTATGACTATGATTCTATGAAGCTGAACAGTCATTGTTCCAAACATACACTGGCACCATCCCCCACCTCTTTCTCCACTACATCAAATACTACATTGGGGCTGCCTCCTGCACCCGTGCAGAACTCATATGGCCCTGGAGAGTGTTGTGGAGCATGGGGATCTTGCAGTACAGGTACACAGTTCCATGGAAGTGGCATCACAGGCATATAGAGTGGTAGAGAAGATACTTGGTACAGTTGCCTTAGTCAGTTAGGGTGTTGAGTATAAACGTTGGCACTTTATGTTGCAGTTTATGGTGGGGTGTAAGGTAAGGACAAGGGAACCCTGTCCTTGTTCCCACGGGGGGGGGGGGGGGGGGGGGGAGCAGAACAATGGGGCACAGAGTAGACATTTCCTGACCAGAGCTTCAATTTTGCTTGTCATCCAAGTTTCCTTACTCCCACCTGCCTTGCCCTTCACTTATAGAAACTTACAAAATTCTTAAGGGGTTGGACAGGCTAGATGCAGGAAGATTATTCCCGATGTTGGGGAAGTTCAGAATAAGGGGTCACTGTTTAAGGATAAGGGGGAAGTCTTTTAGGACCGAGATGAGAAAATCATTTTTCACACAGAGAGTGGTGAATCTGTGGAATTCTCGGCAACAGAAGGTAGTTGAGGCCAGTTCATTGGCTATATTTAAGAGGGAGTTAGATGTGGCCCTTGTGGCTAAAGGGATCAGGGGGTATGGAGAGAAAGCAGGTACAGGATACTGAGTTGGATGATCAGCCATGATCATATTGAATGGCGGTGCAGGCTCGAAGGGCCGAATGGCCTACTCCTGCACCTATTTTCTATGTTTCTATGTTTCTATGTAACAGGAACAACTATGACCAAATCTCTTGTCATCTCATATTTAAAAGCATCCTGCTTACTACATGCTCCTATGCCCACAACCTATTCCAATCAACTTAAGCAAGTTCCTACCATTAAAGTTGGCCTTGCCCCAATTCAGAATTTTAACTTCTGCACCTGCCCTGTCTTTGTCAATAGCTATTTTAGAGCTAATAGAAAAGTGGTCGCTGGTCCCAAAACACTCGCCCATCGACACTTCAATCATTTGTCCTTCCCAATTCCCTAAGACTAGATCAAACTTTGGCTTCCCCCGTGTAGGGCCCTCAAACATAGATGTAGAACATAGAACAGTGTGTAGGAAGGAACTGCAGATGCTGGTTTAAACCGAAGATAGACACAAAAAGCTGGAGTAATTCAGCCGGTCAGACAGCATCTCTGGAGAAAAGGAATAGTTTCAGGTCGAGACCCCTCTTCAGTGCAGAGGAACTTTGTCTCACGATGTTTGTGCCGAATATGATGCCAAGCTAAACTGATCTCATCTGCTGATACATGACCCATATCCTTCTATACCATGCACTTCTATGTGCCTATCTAAAAGCCTCTTGAATGCCATTATCTTATCTGCCTCCACATGGTAATACATTCTCGGCAATTCCTCCACCTCTTTTCCCTCCCTGTCTATCACACCTGAAACTTTGAAAATCCAGAGTTGCCAGTCGTGTCCCTCTTGCAACCAAGTTTCCATCTTGGCCACAACATTATAATTCCAATCACGGATCCATGCTCTAAATTCATCAGCTTCACCTACATTACTCCTTGCATTAAAGTAAACACACTCCCATTCATCATCCCCATATTCATGAACCACTCCAACTACCCTTCCTTTGAGACTAATGCCCATCATAACTTACGCTTTCTCATCAGGCCTACAATTTTCTGACCTGCTGCTCTGGCTCCCAACCCCCTTCCATTCTTGTTAAAACCTTCCTGAGTAACACTAGCGAACCTCCCTACAAGGATGTTGCTACTCCTGCGATTCAGGTGCGATCCATCCCTGTTATATGTCACATCTGCCTCCAGAGATCCTAATGGTCCAAACATGTGAACCCTGTCACCTGTACCAACTCCTCAGCCACATATTAATCTGTCCTATCCTCCTATTGCCACCCACAATAGCAAGTGAATCCATTAGTAATCCAGAGTTTATCACCCTTGAGGTCCTCCATTGCCTAACTCCCAATATTCACTCTGCAGTTCCTTATTCCTTCTCCTACCCATGACATGTATACACAATGCCTTCTGGCCACTCACCTTAGACTGAAAATTGCAGCAGGATCCTGACGGTGGGCTGGGGAATAGTTACTGAAATTCAAAACAGAGAAGTGTGAGGTATTGGATTTTGGGAAGTCGAATCATGGCAGGACCTACGCAGTGGATGGCAGGGCACTGGAGAGTGTTGTAGAGCAGAGGGGTCTAGGAGTGCAGGTACATTGTTTCTTGAAAGTGGCGTTAAAATTACATAGGGTGGTCAAGAGGCTTTTGGCACATTAGCGTTCATCAGTCAGAGTACATTTTGGACAGGTACATGGGTAGGATAGATTTAGAAGGATATGGGCACAAGGCAGGCAGGTGGGACTTGTGTAGATGGGGCATGTTGGTCACGTGGGCAGGTAGGGCCGAATATCCAGTTTCCACACCGTATGACTATGATTCTATGACGCCCTCCCCCTTGTGAATGTTCTGCAAGGGCCCCTGGACGTCTACCTAATTTCCCACATCCTACAGGCTGGGCACACCACTGCACTAGTCTCCATCTTTACTACACCAAGATCAGTGGCGGCACAGTGGCGCAGTGGTAGAGTTACTAGTTTACAGCGCCAGAGATCTGGGTTCAATCCTGACTAAGGGTGCTGTCTGTACAGAGTTTGTACTTTCTCTCTGTGACCTGCAAGGGTTTTCTTCGGAATCTCAAGTTTCCTTCCACGCTCCGAAGACGTACAGATTTGTAGGCTAATTGGTTGGTATAATTGTAAGTTGTCCCTAGTGCGTGGAGGATAGCTTTAGTGTACGGGGATCGCTGGCTGGTGCGGATTCGCTGGGCTGCAGGGCCTGTTTCTGCGCTGTATCTCTAAACTAAGTTGCATTTGGAAACAAACAAAAAGTGTAAAAAAGTGACAGACCAAACCTTATCTGCAGTTACATTTACCGAAGCCTTTTCTTGGTGAAGCCTCTTGAGCCCAAGCATCAATATCACACTCTAACAATGGGCACGATCACCATGGCCACTTCACTTATCCTTACCTTTCTTTGTCAGGTACTAATTAGCAATTTGCACAACTGTGAGACTTGCCCTTTAACTTCATCCTGTTTTTGCTGCAAATCTGACAGATGAGATTTACCAACTCTGAGATTTGTCTTTTGAAATCTCCCTCACATCAAATCCCATACATATTGCCTGATGAAATGTTCCCCAACATATATGACAAACTCAACCCTGTCTATGCCCTGGGCACTATGACAGTCCCAGTCAATATTGGGAACTATACTGATGTGGAAGACACCCTGTCCAGTTCCTGTATCAAAGAGGACACATCCCAGATTCTCCAATGACTACAAACCGGTGGCGATGAAGTCCCTGGAGAGGCTGGTGCTCACTCACCTGCTCACTTGGTTAAACCCTACCTGGACCTCCGGCAGTTCACTTACCAAACAAAGGTGGGGCTAGAGATCACTATCGTTCCTATACTCGCCTAGATAAGCCGGGAGTCATGTTTTTTTACTTCTCCAGTGTTATTAACACCATCGGCTTGCACTGCTAGGGAGCAAACTGACGAAGATGCGGGTGGAAGCTCCATTAGTGTCCTGGATCACCATCTACCTGACTGGATGACCACAATATGTCAGGGTACAGAACTGTGTCTCGGACATGGTGGTGAGCAACACAGGGGCCCCACAGGGGACGGTCCTCTCTCCCTTCCTGTTCACTATCTACACCTCAGACTTCAGATACAATGGACTCCTGCCACCTGCAAACATTTTCAATGGCTGCAATTGTGGGCTGCTTCAGTGAAGGGAAAGAAGCTGAATACAGAGGTGTAGTCAACGACTTTGTCAAGTGGTGTGGGCTGAATCACCTGCAGCTCAACACCGACAAGATGACGGAGTTAGTGGTGGACTTTAGGAGGCGAGGAACACCCCTGTCCCCTGTCTCCATCAAAGGTGTGGATGTTCAGTTTACCAAGGAGTACAAGTACCTTGGCGTTTACCTGGACAGTTAACTGGACTGGTCCAGGAACGTTGAGGCCCTGTACAGGGTGGGAGATTGCAACCTTCATGTGGTCCACCCTGTTTCGACTAATGCAATCAACCCGACATGCACAAGATCAAATAGAACAAGTTAACCTACAACTTTAGGCTGTGCACGCCATATGCAAGAAGAAGAAGGAGAGGCCCTGTACGAGAAGGGACAGAACTGGCTGTACTTTCTGAGGGGCTCCATTCTTTCAACGTCTGTTGATAGATGCTGCAGATGTTCTACTAACCGGTGGTGGCCTGTGCCATTTTCTTCGCTGTTGTGTGATGGGGCAGCAGGGCGAAGGCCGCGGACGCCAAAAGGATTAACAAGCTCATCAGGAAGGCTGGATCCGTCCTGGAGGTGGAGTCGGATTCATGAGAGGTGCTCTTGGAGAGAAGGAAACTTGTCCTCAAACTGCGGAGCATCTTGGACAACCTGAGGAGCACCTTCAACAACAGACTGGTTCCGCCAAGATGCAGCACAGAACGCCACAGAAGATCCCTTTTCCCTGTGACTATCAAACTGCACAACTCCTCCCCCTTCTGACTCCCCTTCCTCCTCCCCAAAGTTTTCACATCCCAAATCCTGCACTTTCACTCACTTTAATTTCATGCTTCATGTATCGTGTTGTGTTTTATGACTGTTGGCAGGTCAATTACCCTCCTGGGATAAATAAAGTTCTATCGTATCGAAAGTTAAAATCGCCTACTATGACATCCTTATTAGTCTCCTCATTTACTCCCACCACTATCTCTCCCACAGCACTTGTACCCTGGAACATTAAGCTGCCAGTTCTGCCCGTCTCTAAGCCAGGTTTCCGTAATGGCTACAACATCCCAGTCGCACAAACCTATCCACACCCTGAGTTACCTGCCTTACCCATAAGGCCTCTCGCACAGAATGCAATCCAATCAAACAGTCCTTCCTCGCTCCCTGCTGTGCTCAAGCCTATCCTCTATGTGTACAAAGCCCTCAATGGGCTTGCCCCCACCTACATAAAAAGTCTTCTCACCCACCACTCCACCTCCAGGCCCCTCAGATCGGCCGACTTGGGGTTGCTGAGCGTCTAGGCATAAGCTCAGGGGCGACCGTGCCTTTGCGGTTGCAGCCCCTAGACTGTGGAACAGCATCCCCCTTCCCATCAGAACTGCCCCCTCCATCGACTCTTTTAAGTCAAGACTAAAGACTTATCTATACTCCCAAGCCTTTCCTGACGTCCTCTGAGTGAGGGCTATATGTATATATGTATGTAGTTTGTTTTGTTGTGCTATTCTTATAACAAATTTAAAGCACTTTGGCCAACGAGAGTTGTTTTTTAAATGTGCAATATAAATAAATGTGACTTGACTTGACTTGACTTGACTATCCTGTCCACTGAAATTTCTACCCTCATCTTCCACACTGTCTTCCAGTCTCTCACCTGCCTCAATCCCGCATTGAATCCCAGTCCTCCTGCTAATCTAATGTAGACCCACAAGTCAACCTAGCAAACCTGCCTATAACCATATAACCATATAACAATTACAGCACGGAAACAGGCCATCTCGGCCCTACAAGTCCGTGCCGAACAATTTTTTTCCCTTAGTCCCACCTGCCTGCACTCATACCATAACCCTCCATTCCCTTCTCATCCATATGCCTATCCAATTTATTTTTAAATGATACCAACGAACCTGCCGTCCCCCCTTAACCTTCTGCGCTCCAGAGAATAAAGACCTAACTTATTCAACCTATTTCTGTAACTTAGTTGTTGAAACCCAGGCAACACTCTAGTAAATCTCCTCTGTACTCTCTCTATTTTGTTGACATCCTTCCTATAATTGGGCGACCAAAATTGTACACCATACTCCAGATTTGGTCTCACCAATGCCTTGTACAATTTTAACATTACATCCCAGCTTCTATACTCAATGCTCTGATTTATAAAGGCTAGCTTACCAAAACCTTTCTTTACCACCCTATCTATATGAGATTCCACCTTCAAGGAACTATGCACGGTTATTCCCAGATCCCTCTGTTCAACTGTATTCTTCAATTCCCTACCATTTATCATGTAAGTCCTATTTTGATTTGTCCTGCCAAGGTGTAACACCTCACATTTATCAGCATTAAACTCCATCTGCCATCTTTCAGCCCATTTTTCCAAATGGCCTAAATCACTCTGTAGACTTTGGAAATCCTCTTCATTATCCACAACACCCCCTATCTTGGTATCATCTGCATACTTACTAATCCAATTTACCACCCCTTCATCCAGATCATTGATGTACATGACAAACAACAAAGGACCCAACACAGATCCCTGAGGCATCCCACTAGTCACCTGCCTCCAACCCGACAAACAGCCATCCACCATTACCCTCTGGCTTCTCCTATTCAGCCACTGCTGAATCCTACCGGGATACTGGTTTCCCTGCAGTTCAGGGGCAACCCACCCCTCTTGTACAGGTCATGTCTACCTCATAAAATCCCAATGGTCCAAAAATCTGAATCAAAGGCCCCATAGTGTGTTAACGTGATAATAATAATAATGGATGGGATTTATATAGCGCCTTTCTAATACTCAAGGCGCTTTACATCGCATTATTCATTCACTCCTCAGTCACACTCGGTGGTGGTAAGCTACTTCTGTAGCCACAGCTGCCCTGGGGCAGACTGACGGAAGCGTGGCTGCCAATCTGCGCCTACGGCCCCTCCGATCACCACCAATCACTCACACACATTCACACACATTCACACACAGGCAAAGGTGGGTGAAGTGTCTTGCCCAAGGACACAACGGCAGTATGCACTCCAAGCGGGATTCGAACCGGCTACCTTCCGGTTGCCAGCCGAACACTTAGCCCATTGTGCCATCTGTAGTGTTAATGTGCGGGGATCGCTGTTCAGTGCGAACTTGGTGGGCCAATGAACCTGTTTCCTCGCTTTATCTCTTAACTCTGAACTTATTGACCCGGGTTCGATCCTAACCTTGGGTGCTGTCTGTATGGAGTTTGCACGTTCTTTTGTGACTGTGTGGGTTTTCTTTGTGTGCTCCAGTTTCCTCCCAAATTCCAAAAACTTGTGGGTTTGTTGGTTAATTGGCCTCTGTAAATTGTCCCTAGTCGGTGGGGAATAGATGCAAAACCTGGATAACATAGAAAAGATTCAGAGGGATATGAGCATGACGTGGGCATGTGGGACTAGTGTAGATAAGTTAGCTTAGGTCAGCATGGAAGTGTTGGGTCGAGGTGCCTCTTTCTGTGCTACATGGCTTTATGATTCTAGTGAGAAAGGTGAACGATGGTCGATGGGGCAAAGGGCCTGTTTCCATGTTATATCTCCAAGCTCTAAACTCCATACCTTAAAGTTGTGCCCTTTAATCATTGACATCTCCACTCTGCAAGAAGGTTTCTGACTGTTTGAGAAATAAGGAGGTGCAAATTGTCCTGTGGATTTGTGCTCATTTCTGATGTTGTAGATGGTGTTCAATGTGAAATGGGCAAAAAAGGTGTTAAATATATTCACACATCAATTGAAGCCGCATATAATTTTGAGTGAATTTAATTGAATTGAATACTTTATTGTCACATGTGAGAAGTCACTGTCAAATTATTTGCCATGATATGCAAATAGTTGCCCATAAAGGGCGCTTACAAAGTTCCAAAGCCCCCCTCCACTCCCCCAGTCAGTTCCCCCATTGTTCTTTCCCCCCTCCGCTCTCCCTCACGCTGCCCCCCCCCCCATGCTAGGTCCTCCATTGTCCATTGTTCCTCCCGGCGTCCCCGTTGCTCTTCCCCCTCCGTCACGGCCGTTGCCCCCTACACCGAGTCCTCCTTTATTCCTTCCCTCGGCAGCGAGGTGCTCATTTCCACGTGTCCGTCCTCATCCGTCGGTCGGCACCATCATCGACCGCTGCACCGACCTCTCCACTGTCGCTGTCAGGTCCTCTCTGGAAGCCTCCGTGTGGATGATTGTGTAAATAACATAATATCAGATAGTTAGTTACCACTACACAACCATCAGAAACGCAGACTGCTCCATTTCCAAACCACACTTTGGTAAATCTGACGACTTGGCTGTGCTTCCATTCCCTGCTTCTGAGCAGATACTGTAGCGGGAGGATCCAGTACAAAAATCCGTGCAGTGCTGGTTGAAGAAACAGATAACTCCCTTCATGACAGTGTTGAGTAGGTGTACTGGCCCATTTTCAAGGACTCTGCAACCTAGAACAATATGCCACTGTTGCCACAGACTCCATCGGCAAGTGTGCAGAGGGCGGTGTATCAAAGAAGACGATACCTGTTGCATGGGATCCAAGGAGAACTAGCCGACTGGATAGAGAATTGGCTTCATGGAAGGAAGCAGTGGTGGAAGATTGCTTCTCGTACTGGAGGCCTGTGACTCACAGTTTGGTTTGGGGCCCATTGTTGATCAATGATTTAGATGAGAATATACAAGACATGATGAATAAGTTTACAGAAGACACGAAAATGGGTGTATTGTAGATAGCGAAGCTGGTTGTCAAATATTGCAATAAAAGTTTGATCGGTTGGGCATTTGGGATGAGGGATCGTTAATGGAGATTACAGAGAAGTGCAAGTTGTTGCATTTTGGGATGTCAAACCAGGGCATGACCAACACAGTGAATGGAGGGCTCTGGGGAGTGTTGTAGTGCAGGTACATAGTTCCTTGAAAGTAGCATCACAAGTATATACAGTGGTCAAGGAGGCTTGGTCTTCATCAGTGTTAGAAATTTTCCAACAAAGACTATTACAAAAACGGAGGTAGAAACTGAACGAACTTTATTGTGAGAGAGAGAGTCACACAGAGCCCAAGTGTCTGTGGGAGTCCTCTCGGAGCTAATGCTGAAAACCATCTCTTTTATACATTGATTTAGACAAAAAAGCATCCAGACAAATGGTAATGAACAAGGACACTCAGAATTCAAAGGAAATAACATTTAGCTGTGGAAAGTTACACCCGAGCAAGATTCGGCAAGTTCTGTGATACTCTTAATCTCCGAGACCTGTCAATTACTTGTGCCCTAGGCAGTTTCGGTAAACAATCTTGTGCAGACACAGATAGAATACACAAGGAAATAGTTACATAAATTTTTCCATCATTTTCCTCCTCTTTATACAAATTTACTGAATTATAATCTAAAACAAATTTATGTCCTTCGAGTTGAAGTCCCCAAGTTTCTTCACAGAACCACATGTTCTCTCGACTTTCTGTAGTTCGATCATTCGTGAGGGTTCAATCAGTCAGGAATGTTTCTCTCAAGTCAATTTCATAGCATTGTCTCTCTTCTGCTTTGGTTGGTATTAGTTCGTATAACATAGTCATTTTCTTAGTGAGGGCCGTTTCAATCAGTCGCTGGGCGAGTCCTCTCACACAGTGGATGATGCAGCAGCCCAGGCAGACCAGTACCCCTGCAATGACTATGAAAGCGGTTAGTGCAGAAATAACAACATTTTTCATTTCACGAACCATGAGTCCAGGAACCCTGTCCAGGAGGTGACGACTCCTGAATTCTCAGCCAATTCCTCTGCCAGTGAAGTGAGTCCAGCCAGGGCCCTGGAGACCGACCCATCAGGTGCGGTATTATTTGGAATAAAGGTACAACAAGATAATAATAATAATAATAATAATAATAATAATAATAATAATAATAATAATAATAATAATAATAATAATAATAATAATAATAATAATAAATACTTTATTGATCCCCTCAGGGAAATTCAGATGTCCAGAAGCCCCCAACCAACAAACCCACAGATTCAAAACGAACGCAGACAGAAAATACATAGAATACAATGTGGACACTACCTGAGAGCAATAAATACTTAAAAAGACCAATAATTAACAATTAAAAATTAAAAATTGCAAAATGCATCCCCCTACAGCCTAGCGGTCCGAATTATAAAATCTAATGGCTGCAGGGGTGAAGGATCTCCTGAACCACTCCGTTCTACAGGGCAGGGAGAGGAGCCGGTTGTTGTTCCGAGTGCTCTTTTGACTTTCCAGAATTACATGGAGGGGATGCCCGGGGTTTTTCAGGATGGCCTGCACCTTGTGCCTCATACGCCTCTCAAGCACATCCATCCCAGAGTCTACTCTCCCCTCCAGCACTGAGCTAGCTCGTTTAACCAGTTTGACCAGCTTCTTGTTGTTTTTTGCACTACTGCTGTTGCCCCAGCAGACAACAGCAGAAAATAACACTTGCAACCACAGTGTTGTAAAACATGTGCAGCATATCCTTACACACATTGAAGGATTTGAGCCTTCTGAGGAAAAAGAGTCTGCTCTGGCCTTTTTTGTAGAGGGAGTCAGAGTTGACAGACCAGTCCAGTTTGTTATCAAGGTGCACTCCAAGGTATTTATATGTCTGCACCACCTCAATGTCAGCCCCTGCAGCGTTGACCGGCTGAAGGGGGAGCTTGGACCTGCCAAAGTTAACCACCATCTCTTTAGTCTTAGTTGTGTTCAGGATGAGACAGTTCTCTTCACTCCAGGCACAAAAGGCACTGGTCAAGTTCCTGTATTCCTCCTCCTGCCCGTTCCTTACACATGCCACAATCTCTGTATCATCTGAATATTTCTGTACGTGGCATGTGTCAGACTTATAGTTAAAGTCTGCTGTATACAGGGTGAAGAGGAACGGGGCCAGAACCGTTCCCTGTGGGGCTCCAACATTGCACACCACTGTGCCAGAGACACTGTCCCCCAGCTTGACAAACTGTGGTCGACCCGTCAGGTAGTCGTATATCCAGGAGATAAATGTGGAATCCACCCCCATCTTCTTAAGCTTGTCATTCAGAATCAGGAGTTGGATCCGAACATTACACATACTCCTCCCTTGTCTGCTAGTAGAATGTCCAAGGCCATTCTATTCTGCCAGGCCATTAGACTGGTCCGATCTAGTTGTTCGGCTAACCCTTTCACAGCATCCCTTGTATAATTGATAAATCGCTGCTGATTATAATATAAGTAATTTATCCAATCTACATTTTTATTAATGGTTGACCACCAGAAGATGACAGACTCAAATCCTGCAGCTATCTGATTGCATGCCTTAAATTCATCTGGAACCCCTCTGGGCACTCCAATTTCATCTATGTAAATGTGTGCATCAAAAGAACCTTTAGCAAGTTCCCTTTTCCCTCTATTCCCTGTCTCGGAATTTCTCCTTCACATCTTTCAGTGTTACGAGAGTAAACGGCATCATCAGCTGTATCAATGCACAGGTACCTTTCCAGTTCTTAGGTAGCTTTGCCCTCAATATTCTCCCTCCACAGTACCACCAAACATCTGCCCTCCCGACCTCATGTTCAACCAGAGCAGTTGCGTCCAACCCTGGCAAGGGACCAGATGATAGCACAGGGGCAGGAACGGAGACGTTTACTATAATCTCGCATAACTCCAGTGTTCCCAGCTCCTTACCTCCAAGATCCCATCTAGTGAAACAATTAAATTTTCTGCCGGTTGGTACAGTGAATGGAGGTGGGATCATGTCCTTAACTATGGGGGGGAATAGAAAATGCAAATCTGTGCAATTCTTATTCTGTGGCTTGCGTTTACTAAGGTACAATGATAACATGCACTTGACTCCGCCTGGTGAGTTGGTAAAATTTAACGGGAAGGGTGTTGGAATAAGTTGTGGTTTTGCGGATGCACAGGCATAACAATCCGTCCTGTCTAAGGGCTTAGCTGTGTAACGCATCCATTCCAGCCATGCATTATCATCTGTATACCCAGTCTCAATTTCCAGACTCTTCCGGAGGTCTGCTACTGGGATGACCTTAATTACTTGTTCTCCTGTCTTTGGTGGTGGCCGAGTTTCCTTATCTACCTGGGGCCTTACTGTAACTTCAGTGTCTGCTGGTTCGACTACTCTCACTTCCAACTGGCTACAGAGATCCTTCCAACTAACTTCGACACACACGTAATACCGCCCTTCATCTTTCTTCTGGATGTTTCTCACGGTTATATACGTTTTCCAAGTAGGCTGTGCATTTCCCCATTTTCCCCGGTTACTCCAGCCAGGGTTCGTATGGGTGTAGGACTTTCTTTTTAACGACCATCGCTGGTATTGCTCCATTCCGGTCTCTTTATAGCCTGAAGACTCAGAGTGTTGGAAAACATAATGCCATTTTGAGCAGGGTGCTAGACAGACATACACCCCATCCGTTACGTATGCTTTGTCCTCGCAACTGTCAGTTTTATACTGACATGGGTCGATTTCTAAAGTGCTACTACTTCCTCGGGTCAGGTATATTGTATACTTCGCATATGCTGTGGTGATTAATGCAATTCCACTCAGAATAATCAGCCCCCACTTCATGGTTTCGGACGTGTAGGTTTCCGATCGTTACTGGACCTATACAGGCCGTCAGCCGTCGTCGGTCCCCGTTTCTCCTACTCTGAAGTTGGGATTTTTACTCTTTTGCAGTGTGTGATATGTACCCACGTTGGCCTTTCGGCAATTCTTACCGCAGTGGGAGTAGTAAGTAGTACTTGACACGGACCTTCCCACCGAGGGCTTGACCACCTTTTTCTTTTGATAATTTTTACGAACACGCAGTCTCCTGGCTTTAATTCCTCCACGAGATCCCCTTCCGCTTGGTCAAGACCTGTTAAACCTTTCAACACACGAGATTTGTTTATTAGCATTTTCTTCATGTACTGTGCTAGGGTACTATCTTCACTTACTGTTTCAGAAAACCTTTGTAGAACAGGGTATTGGAATGGTTTACCATACAATATTTCATACGGGGACATTCCCCTCGTACTTGGCAGCATTCTCATATTTAATAAGACTAATGGGAGACCATCTATCCAGGAAAATCCCGTTTCCGCCATTGCCTTCCTTAATTTGCGTTTAATAGTTCCATTAGTCCTTTCTACTAACCCTGCAGACTGTGGGTGGTAAGAGCAGTAATGTTTTAATTGTATCTTTAGGGTCACCGTGAGCTTCTCTATTACCTCATTGACAAAATGGCTCCCATTGTCACTATATTTTCTCTGGTATCCCGAACCTTGGTATGATGTCCCTGAGGAGAGATTTTTCCACTGTCAATGCATCCGCATTGGCAGAGGGAAAAACTTCAACCCATCGGGAAAATACATCAAAAATCACTAAACAATATTTCTTCCCTTGCGAGGGGGTTAATTCAATAAAGTCCATATTTAAATTTTGAAATGGGTACCTTGGTTGTGGGTACTTCCCTTGTTGTTTCTTCATGTTTCCTTGTGGATTGTACCTGGCACATATCTCGCACGTTTCGCAGAACTTCTTTGCATAACTCGTGAACCCATAGGTTTTGAACACCTTCTCGACTAGTTGCACCATTCCTCCTGTTGAGACATGGGTTACCCCATGGCTCATAACACAGGCAAATCTCCACAGTCCATCCTCCTGTTTTTCTGCTTCATCCATTTTCCATTAGGGTTTGCCTCAAAGTTCTTGCTAACAGTACTCTGACGTTTGGCACCGGATCAGATGCTAGCTGTAGCAAATGTGGCATCAAATGCTCAGCAAATTGTTCTATTGGGATATAATCATCTTCTATCACTGCCAGCCTGTAGGCAATCCATCGGACTGAAGATGCCTTATCCGCACAGAGGCTGAGAGATAAGGGGCGCAGATAGTTATACACATCTTTGGGGTTGTACAGTTCCAGCAGCAAAATAAGTTGTTCGGAAAGATCAGCTCTGAAGCGCCAATTCCTGCTGTTATCTGTTACCATTGTAGAAAAGGGTGGTGCAATGTGTGATTGGTCGATATGCACTGTATCACTAACACAGTCTTCCTCAACGATGGCTGAAATGTCAGCAGTTAAAGACACATTGCCTTGTTCAACCCTTCTTGGATCAACTGCAGCAGATTCCGTTTGCAACTGTGTTTGATTAAATAGTGACTACAGATTTTTCTTCCTCAAAGTCAAGATCTAAAGCTTGCAGTGCAGCAGTTAAAATATCCACTTGTGCTTTGACATCTGGGTCATCTATGTGTGGTGGGTATTATACCAATCCACAATCCCATCATAATATCTCGGCCTAGCAAAGTTACTGGACAAATCGCTGAGACCAGTACCTGTTCCTCACAACACACATTAGATATTGGTTCTTGGAACTTAAGTGGTTTTGTCAAGAACTCCACGTTAGTATGCTCGGTGGCGGATTTTACTGTTAATGAATTCTTGGAGTATAGTGTTCCTGGGGGCTCTTCGTCTTTTATTAGATGCTATCGCATAAGAATGTCATCCTTTCCCCATTCACTATTAAACTTATCGTAGGCTTTAGGTAAGGCGTAGAAGATTTCTTCTAGATCCAATATTTGCAGAGGCTCTTTGTCGGCTGGGGGAGTGGGAGTATCTCTGGTTGATTTGTCCCTCCCTTCAGCCTCGGTCAGTCAGGATCGGTCATAGCTTCGGGACCTTGAACCCTCCTCGCCTTCTCTTAGTGTAATATGCTTAGCCTGGGGACAATCTCGAAACCAATGGTCGAGTTTTCCGCAGACAAAACATCCCTCCCCCCTTGGGGACCTACTCCCTCTACCTCTGCCTCTACCTCTTCCTCTGCCTCTCTGGCCTCCCCGCCCCTGATCTCCTTGTTTTACCCGGTAGAATACAGGGACGGTATTTTTGCTTATTTCCTCAACATCGGCCAGATAAGCGTTCTTTACAATCTTTTTCTGTTTGCTGTTTTCCTCTGCATGTACTGCCCAATCTTTTACATCATTGAGTGCCTTTGTTTTCCATCCCACCATGTGCTTTTTTATATATAAACTAATCTCGGGTTTTAATCCGTTTAACAGTTCGATTTTAAACAGTTGGGCAAACGGTCCATCATCCACCCACGGGATCGGTACTTCTTGTCCACTATTTGCCTCAAAGACAACCCTAAGTCTGGAGAAATAGTGTAGCACAAGCTCGTCTTTATTTTATGTACATTCCCTAATTTTATTGTAATAGACTCCTCTCTGGAAGTGTGCTCTTATTCGATTTTCAATAGCTATTCGTCTGTTATGATAATCATTCTGACTTGGTGCCCACTGAAGGGGTGCTCCATTTACAATAGCATTCCAGTCTCCTTCAATTAAACACCAATCACACCCGATAAGACTTCGCAATGCTTGTTCATATTCTACCGTATTTAAACGATAACTTACAACCAGGTTTCCAAAGTCCCTCTGCCACTTTGCAAAATTATCTCTAGGATGTGGAATGCCCTCCAGTGCCTTTTTAATATCATCCATATTCCAGGGCCTGTACACGTACATTGGCCCCACTGCGTCGGCATCTGGATTAGGCATTGCAATCATAGGATACATTTCAGCCCTGCTTGGTCTTATTGACCGTGGAGATTTAGGCTCAAATATAGGACCTGCATGAAGATTATAAACGGTGAGTGGTTATAGATTATAAACCTGAGCGAGTGGTTTTTGGACTTTGCAAACCTGGGTGCAGCTGGCCGCTTTCCTTAATGGTTGGTTTTTGTTCCAGTACGGGGGTTAGAGCCCTTGTTGAGTCCGATCCGACGGTTTCTTCCACCGGTGGCAAGGCCACCCCCTTTTTCTCCGGTGTGTATGGAGTGGGGGGGGGGGGGGCACTCGCCATACCCGGTGATCGGTGGGAGACCTCGTTGTCCCCCTTCTGGAGGAAAGCGTTTGTCGATGGTTCGCTTTTGGTAAGTTGTTCCTTCTCTTTTTCCTTTCCGTCTCTGCGTGATCTGGCTTCCTGAAGCCACAGACGTGCTTCATGGTAGCCCAACTTGTCTTTATCCTTCCTTCTTTTTGTTGCATCTTTGGCAATAGCAGACATTAATTTACAACAATCAACAAGTAACTTACCACTAAAATCATACCTTTCTTTCCACTTGTTTAAATACTTACAATTACGCTTACTTTTTATAAACATACATTTCTCGTCACTTACATAACCTTTTGAGTTTGTCGAGCCCATTCTGATTCCCTCCTCGAGAATTACGACTATACTTTTTCCCCGTCAAGTCCAACTTGACTGAAGTCCCAGACTTCTTACCTTGGACGACCCCGTTCGTCGCCCGAGTAGTCCAACTACTCTTCTCAATTGTCCCCGACAATTCTTAGGTAACCCCGTCACCCGAGTAGTCCAACTACTCTTCTCCTGTCAAGTCCAACTTGACTTCTGAAGTCCCAGACTTCTTTGGCGACCCAGTCGCCGGAGTGGTCCAACTACTCTCTTCAATTGTCCCCGACAATTCTGTATGCCGTCCCGGGTCTCTGAGGAAGGTAACAAAATACAACTCGGCAAAGTCAAAATTACTTAGTTGGGGCCCCACTATCTACGGAATGTTCAGTCCTACCTCCTGCGTGTCGGTTGAGCCCCGTCACTCTGCCCCGGTGTCCGTAAGGAACCTTAAAATGAGCGCTCTTGGTTCCCCTGAAAACCGGCAACAGAGGTATTGGGGCCCCACGTTGGGTGCCAATTATGTTAGAAATTTTCCAACAAAGACTATTACAAAAACGGAGGTAGAAACTGAACGAACTTTATTGAGAGAGAGAGTCACACAGAGCCCAAGTGTCTGTGGGAGTCCTCTCTGAGCTAATGCTGAAAACCATCTCTTTTATACATTGATTTAGACAAAAAAGCATCCAGACAAATGGTAATGAACAAGGACACTCAGAATTCAAAGGAAATAACATTTAGCTGTGGAAAGTTACACCCGAGCAAGATTCTGCAAGTTCTGTGATAGACTCTTAATCTCCGAGACCTGTCAATTACTTGTGCCCTAGGCAGTTTCGGTAACAATCTTGTGCAGACACAGATAGAATACACAAGGAAATAGTTACATAAATGTTTCCATCAATCAGTCAGAGTATTGAGTATAGAAGGTTCTGAAGAAGGGTCTCGACCTGAAACGTCACCCATTCCTTCGCTCCAGAGATGCTGCCTGTCCCGTTGAGTTACTCCAGCATTTTGTATCTTATTGAGTTTAGAAGTCGGAAGGTCATGTTACAAGACATTGGTGAGAGGATGAGGGGGGAGTGGTCTCATAGATGTGTATAAGATCATGAGAAGGATAAATGCACAGAGTCCTTTATCCAGAGTAGGGGTATCAAGAACCAGAGGAGATAGGTTTAAGGTGAAGGAAGAAAGATTTAATAGGAGCCCGAGGGGCAACATTTTTTACACAAAGGGTGGTGGTTGTGTGGAACGACTGGCAGAGGTGGTTGAGTCAGATACTATTGAAACATTTGGACAGGTACATGGATAGGATAGGTTTAGAGGGATATGGGCCAAACACAGGGAAGACTAGTGTAGACTAGTTTCAGATTGAAACCATCCTTGAGGTGAACAAAGTTCATTCTTTTATGTCCTTGAAATCTTTTATTCCTCACCTGAACACATAACCCTCTAGCTTTAGATATTTCACTCTCTAGCAGATCAATAATTCAGTATATTTCTATGAAGCATTTTTCCATCCTCCACCTCACCAAGGAAAACAATCATTGCCTCTCTGTTGGGCGAGTCCAGAACCAGGGGCCACAGTCTTAGAATAAAGGGGAAGCCATTTAAGACTGAGGTGAGAAAAAACTTTTTCACCCAGAGAGTTGTGAATTTGTGGAATTCCCTGCCACAGGGGGCAGTGGAGGCCAAGTCACTGGATGGATTTAAGAGAGAGTTAGATAGAACTCTAGGGGCTAGTGGAATCAAGGGATATGGGGAGAAGGCAGGCACGGGTTATTGATTGGGGACGATCAGCCATGATCACAATGAATGGCGGTGCTGGCTCGAAGGGCCGAATGGCCTCCTCCTGCACCTATGTTTCTATGTTTCTATGTAAAGGGGAAAATCTATGCTTGGAGTCAGAGGACTCGACTCCAAAATCAAAATTTGCAAAATCTATGTTTGGAGGTGAGGTCCTGAATGAGTACTTTACATCTGCATTCATAGAGGAGAAGGACTGGAGGACAATGAAATCAGGGCAGAGAGTACAAACATGCTAGGGTAGTTTGAGATTGAGAGAGAAAAGGTACAAAGGATCTTGAAGAACATTTAAGTGAATTTATCCCCAGGGCCTGATGGGATCTATCCCAGGTTATGGAGGGAGGCAAGAGAGGAGATTGTGGGGACCTTGATGAGAATCGTTGATGCTTCTACAGCCATAGGTGAGATCTGAGAGGACTGGACGGTAGCCAAGTCTAACCACGCCAGGTCTGAAGAAGGGTTTCGGCCCGAGACATTACCTATTTCCTTCGCTCCATAGATGCTGCTGCACCCGCTGAGTTTCTCCAGCATTTTTGTGTACCTTGGAAGGTAGCCAATGTGGTTCCTTTGTCTAAGAAGGGAAATAAAGAGAATGCAGGAACTGTAGGCAGGGAAACTATTGGAGAGAATTTTTCGAGATAGGATTCATTCCCATTTGGAAGAGAATGGGCTAATTAGGGGCAAGCAGCTTGGTTTTGTACACGACGGGTCATGTGTCAGTGAGGAGGTGACAAAGAACAAAGTGAAGGTGGATGTTATGTGCCTGAATTTTAGTAATAGGCTTTTGATAAGGCTTTTTACCCTCATGGTAGACTGATCAAGAAAATATCATTGGTGGCCGTGGTGGCGCAGCGGTAGTGTTGCTGCCTTACAGCGCTTACAGCGCCAGAGACCCGGGCTCGATCCTGACTACCGGTGCTTGTCTGTACGGAGTTTGTACATTCTCCCCATGACCGCGTGGGTTTTCTCCGAGGACTTTGATTTCCTCCCACACTCCAAAGACAGACAGGTATGTAGGTTAATTGGCTTGATGCATATGTAAATTGTCCCTAGAGTGTGTAGGATAGTGTTCATGTGCAGGATTACTGGCCGGTGCAGACTCAGTGGGCCGAAGGGCCTGTTTCCGTGCTGTATGTCTGAGCTAAAAAATGAAACGAAAGATTAAGATTTATGGGATTCACAATGACTTTGTTGTATGGATTCAGAACTGGCTTATTCATGAAAGACAGAAGGTTGTGGTGGAAGGTAGATATTCTGGCTGTAGGTCTGTGACCAATTCATAGCTCACTGTGGTGGTAGCATAAGTAGATAGGGTAGTTAAGAAGATGTATGGTGTGCTTGCCTTCATTGCGAGGGGCATTGCATAGAAGAGTCAGGAAGTCATAATGCAGCTCTATAGGACTTTGGTTAGGCCGCATTTGGAGTATTGCGTGCAGTTCTGGTTGCTTATTACAGGAAAGATGTGAAGGCTTTGGAAACAGTCCAGAGGAAGTTAACCAGGATGCTATCTGGATTAGAGGCTTTCAGCTCCAGGATTTGGATAAAGGTGATTATTTTCTCCAGAATGCCAGAGGTTGAGGGGCCTTGATTTTAGTTCAGTTTAGTTTAGGTTAGTTTCTCGTCACGTGTACCGAGGTACGTGCTAACTAGTCAGCAGAAAGACAATACATGATAGAAGTACAGTAGACACAAAATGTTGGAGTAACTCAGCGGGACAGGCAGCATCTCTGGAGAGAAGGAATGTGTGACGTTTCGGGTCGAGACCCTTCTTCAAACTGATCAGTCTGAGTTACTCCAGCATTTGGTTTAAACCAGCATCTGCAGTTCTTTCTTGGGCCTGTTTCCACGCGGTATATAAACTAAACTATACTAAATTAAACCCTTGTTTTAATGGACCACTTTATAACAAATTTTGGTTATTGCAGCCAGACTTGTGCGACACTATCCCAGCTCACATGGCATCCTTAGTCCTGGCTTCTGATGCTACCTACAACTCACAAGATGCACCACAGTGCAGTCCAGTGACATTGTTGTTGTTATGGGTCACATTGTGACCCCTGGGGACCACGCCTTATTTGGGCCGTTGTCGCTGGAAGGACGCGCTTGGTCACTACTGCACCACCTCCTCACTTTCTCGTTGCTTTGTCCGCACGCTCATTCCACCTCCCCCCCCCCTGGTTCCATCGCCACCTCCTCCTCCTTCTCCTGTCACTTTGTCCACATGTCCACACTCGGCATCCCCCCCCTCCACTGCCGTCTCCCTCTTCTTCTCCTTTTCCCCCAGACTCGTCGACATACTCGTCGACATACTCCACCTTGGACCTTGGGGAAGGGGGCAGTAAGAAGGGTACCAACGTCACCTATCCTTGTTCTCCACAGACATTGTTTAACCCGTTGAGTTACTCCAGCACTTTGTGTTTCTTTTGTGTATTAACCATCATATGCAGTTCTTCATTTCAATAATACCGTACTTGCTTGTAGTGGGATATCGACAATAATGGACACCACCCTCTCCCCCTCCCCCCCCCTCCCCATGGTCCATTGTAACATGTGCGTACTGTAGATAAAGTTATGAGAGGCAAAGATAGGGTGGACAATACGTTTTTCCCAGGTTGGTAACATCCAACACTAGAGGGCATAGCTATAAGGTGTGAAGTGGAAAGTTTAATGAAGATATGTGGGGCAGTGTTTTTACATGGAGAGTGCTAGGGGCCTGGAATACACTGCCAGTGGTGGTGGTGGAGGCAGATGCAATAGTCGCATTTAAGAGGCTTTTGGATAGGCACATGAAAGTGCAGGGAATAGGAATATGGATCATTTTCAGGCATCATGTTTGGCACATATATTGTGGACCGAAGGGTCCATTCCTGTGCTGTAATATTCTACATTGTATGTTCTATATATCACAAACAGCAGTGGTCCAAGTACAGGTCCCTGCGAAACTCCACTGGTCACAGACACAGAGCTTCCAATCTGAATATTGTCCTTCCATTACAACCCACTTTCTTCTATAAACTAATTTTGAATACTTAGACATATTACTATTAACCCCATGCATCTTAAACCACCATCTGCAGTCCCTCCCTACTCCTCCAGTACACAATATTCCAGCTGTGGCCTAACTAAGGCTTTATAAATTTGTACCATGAACAGTGCTCTTACATTCTATGTCCCAGTTAATAAGGACCATGATTCCGTTTATTTGATCATCTTTGTTATATTATCAACCAAACAATGATGGGAACATATCCGTTCAGGTCACATTTCACTTTCCATTCAGGTGGCACAGTGGCGCAGCGGTAGAGCTGGCGCTTGGGTTCGATCCTGATCACGGGTCTGTCTGTGCAGAGTTTGCATGTTCTCCCTGTGACTGCATGGGTTTTCTCTGGGAGCTCCAGTTTCCTCCCAACTTTCCAAAGACGTGCAGGTTTTTTGGTTGATTATCTTCTGTAAATTGGATTGTCTTCTCGGGTGTTGGATGCTAAAAGTGGGATAAAACATGGAACTCGCGTACGGGTGAACAATGATCAGTGTAGACTCGCTGGGCCGAAGGGCCTGTTTCCATGCTGTATCTCTAAACTAAACATTCCACTGCGATATCCCACCATTGTAATACTTTACATTTCTCCACATTTCTTCACACCATGTGGAGATAGGGCAGGTGGTATAATTTGAATAATACTGCTTTAAAACCATACAACCTGGTATTCTTAACAGGCAAGGTAACAATGTACATTTCCAGGTGTGTAAGGCTTTCATGAATTTATTTAGTATTCAGGTCATTAAATGATATAGGAAAGTTTTGACCAGTAAGCTACAGAAGATTAGCAGAACACAATGAAGAATTGACTGGCTATTACCATGTCACCGGTGTGATTGCTGTTGACTCATGCATGGGTAATAAAGGGAAATATTTTGTAGTTGAGAAATAAAGTTGAAGTGCGGCTGAAGTCAAGGTAAATACTCCCACATGATGACTTCTCTGAGTGGAGGCTAATAACATCATCTTTCATTCTTTTCAGCAGGATTTCCTTTGTTAGCATTGTTTTCCTGATGACTTTGCTGCTTGTTAACGGATTAAGATTAGAAAATACAAGTTTTGTTAGTACTCCAGATTTCAACCAACATCTTGGTGAAAAGTAATTATTTCTCAAATCTCAACTTTACTCATCTCATCTCAACTTTACCCTCTGATCTTAGATGCCTCTTCTATGGGATGAAGCCTATTTCCATCGATCCTATCTACCTATCTAATAATTTTGTACATGTCGATTGGACCCTTTCCATTTCTTGTACAGACACTCCCCGACTTACACAATAGTGACATGCTAACTCGTGCTAAACATTTCTGTAGTCCGTCCCTAGTGCAAACAACTGGATTGTAATTTCCACAATACTGTATGACCACTCACGTTTAGATCAGAAATCAGCCGGCAATGGCGGTTGTGGCTCACCCAGAAGGTTATGTTCCACAGAAAGTGCCCCAACCATGAGACGGAACTCAACTTGGCAATGGTGGTGGTGCTTATCCAGGAAACCGTGCATCACAGAAAGTGCTCCGGATGCAGCCAGATGCTGCTGAGATAGTTCATACTCTCAGTGAGTTATTTCAGGCAGGGGATGGGGATGATGATTCCAACTTATGTAAAATTTGACCTACGTAGGGGTTCACGGAACATAATCCTAGCATAAGTCGTGAGTGCCTGCACTTCAAGGAAATTAAACTCAGTCTACCCAATGCCTCCTCATAGCTGAAGCACTCCATCCTATGCAATATCCCTGTGAATTTCTCCTGCATCCTCTCCAATGTATTCACCACCTATCTATAGCACAGTGACTAAAACTATATACTCCAGCTGTGGCCTAACCAATGTAAGGTTACAATGTAACTATGTTATAAGTTGTACCAAGGCCTCCTATTTACCCTTGGACCATGACCCCACAGATGAGCACCAGGCCATAATGTTGCAGGCTATCTCCGATTTTTATCACTCCGGCTGTCTGCCATCTACAGCTTCCAACCTTATCGTTTCCCAGCCCCGCACCGCCCGGTTTTACCTTCTCCCCAAATTCCATAAACATAACTGCCCTGGCAGACCCATTGTTACTGCCTGCTCCTGCCCCAATGAAATAATTTCCCCGTACCTTGACTCCAACCTACCCCCCCTGGTCCAATGCCTCCTGACCTATGTCATAGATAGCTCACACGCCCTTCATCTCTTTATTGACCTCTGCTTTCCGGGCCCACACAAGCTCATCTTTACTAATGACATTCAGTGTACTCCCCCACCAGGAAGGCCTTAAAGCCCTCCCTTTCTTCCTCGACTGCAGAAGCAGCCAATTTGCCTCAACTAACACTCTACTCCGCCTAGCGGAGCTGGTCCTCACCCGTAACAACTTCTCCTTTGACTCCAACCACTTCCCCCAAATCCATGGCATAGCTATGGGCACCCTCATGGGCCCCAGCTATGCCTGCCTCTTTGTAAGGTACATTGAACAATCCTGGCGTACACAGGCCCTATCCACAAACTTCATCTCCGTTACATTGACGACTGCATTGTTGCTACCTCCTGCACCCATGCAGAATTCATGGACTTCATTAACTTCACCAACAATTTCCATCCTTCACTCAAACTCACTTGGACCATCTCTGACACCTTCCCCTTTCTTGATGTCACCGCCTCTATCACAGGAGCAAGACTATCAACTGACGTCTATTATAAACCTACTGATTCCCACAACTATCTAGACTACACTTCTTCCCACACTTCAACCCCTCCACAAATCACATCTTCCCATCTCCGCCTTCTGCAGAGATTGTTCCCTCCGTAACTTCCTGGTTAACATCCCTTCGCACCTAATCCACCCCCTCCCCAGGTATCTTCCCCAGAAACTGCAGGAGATGCAACACCTGTCCCTATACCTCCTCCCTTGACTGTCCAGAAAACCCAACAGTCCTGTTCAAAAGGGAACTGCAGATGCTGGAATATCGAAGGTACACAAAATTGCTGGGGAAACTCAGCGGGTGCAGCAGCATCTATGCAGCAGCATCTTGTGTACCTTCGCTCCATAGATGCTGCTGCACCCGCTGAGTTTCCCCAGCAATTTTGTGTACCTTCGATATTCCAGCATCTGCAGTTCCCTTTTGAACACTTTGTCTACTCCACTGCGATATCTCTTCAAGGTATGCCTACTTTGAAGAAGTTCTCCTCCTCTCTCCGGAGCTCCATAGATGCTGCTGCACCCGCTGAGTTTCCCCAGCAATTTTGTGTACCAACCCAACAGTCCTTTCAGGTTAGGCAGAGGTTCACTTGCACCTCCTCCTACCTCATCTACTGTATCTGTTGTTCAAGGTGTTATACATCGGCAAGACTAAAATTAGACTGGGCGATCATTTCACTGAACTGCTTCGCTCAGGCCGCCTGGGCGTACCTGATCTCACGGTTGCTAAACACTTTAATTCTTCCCATTCCCACACTAACCTTTCTGTCCAGGGCCTCCTCCATTGTCAGAGTGAGGTCAAATGCAAATTGGGAAAACAGCACCTCCTATTTCGCCTGGGCAGTTTACAATCCAGAGGTATCAATTTGATTTCTCTAACTTCACTTAACTGTTGCATCCCCTCTCTCTCTGTCCCTTCCCCACCCAAGTCGTTGTACTCGCTTTAAAGTTGCATTGTTGAGTCTCATTGTCTGTAACACGTTTTCACCCAGACCACAGCTAACAATGGCCTGTTTCCTTTATCATCGTTACTCTTTTGCATATCCTTCATTCATTTGTTCTATATCTCTCTATATCATCTTCTATATCTCTTGTTCCCCTTTCCCCCTGACTCTCAGCCTGAAAAAGGGTCTCGATCCAAAACATCACCTATTCCTTTTCTCCAGAGATGATGTCTGACCCATTGGGGTTCCCCAGCATTTTGTGTCTATCCTCCCTACTCTTTTATTCAATGCTGTAGCTGATCATTAAGTATCTTATATATTTTCCTCACCAGCATCAATATCAGATCATTTTGAAGATAGCTTAATTAAACACAGTCAAAGAGTGATACAATAGACCTTTTGGTCCAATTCATCCATGCTGACCCAAATATGGCAATAGACAATAGACAATAGGTGCAGGAGTAGGCCATTCGACCCTTCGAGCCAGCATCACCATTCAATGTGATCATGGCTGATCATCCCCAATCAGTACCCTGTTCCTGCCTTCTCCCCATATCCCCTCACTCCGCTATTTTTAAGAGCCCGATCTAGCTCTCTCTTGAAAGCATCCAGAGAACCTGCCTCCACTGCCCTCTGAGGCAGAGAATTACACAGACTCACCACTCTCTGTGAGAAAAATGTTTTCTCGTCTCCGTTCTAAATGGCTTACACCTTATTCTTAAACAGTGGCCCCTGGTTCTGGACTCCCCCAGCATCGGGAACATGTTTCCTGCCTCTAGCGTGTCCAAACCTGAGCTCGTCCCATTTGCATGCATATTGCTAATTTCCCTCTAAAGCTTTTTAAATTAATGTACCTATCAAAACATTATGATTCTTATTTTTAATTGGACTTTACTGGACTTTACCTTTCACTAAACCTTATTCCCTTTATTGTGTATCTGTACTCTGTGAATGGTTTGATTGTAATCCTCTATAGTGTTTCCGTTTCTTCTTCTTTCGAGTCCATCTTGTTACAAATGTTGACCTCGCTGTCATTGTCCGTCCTGAAAAGGACGCAAGCTTCTGGCGACAATCAGTGGGAGCCATCACTCGTTGCAATAGATGTTGGTGGTAGCAGAATTAGCTCAGGATACTTCCAGGTTCCAGCCCCGCGACATAGACACTTCTGCTATGGGGCCACTATTTCCGTTGACTGGATAGCATGCACCAAAAACGCTTTTCACTGGAACTCTGTACATTTGACAATAAACTAAACGAATTGTACTCATTTCTACAACTTTTCTCTGGCAGCTTGTTTCATATATCCAACACCCCCTTTATGATTAAATTGTCGCTCGGATCCCTATAAAATGTACCCCCCCCCCTCCACAAATCTATGCCCTTTAGTTTTGGACTGGAAAACAGATGATGAGTATCCACTTTATCTACCCTGTTATAAACTTCTCTCTAAGATCATCCCTCAGCCTCCTAAGCTCCAGGAAAAAAAATCCCAGCCTATCCAACTGGTTATAACTTAGGCACTCCTGCCTTGGCAACATAATTCTGAATATTTTCTGTCCTCTCCCTAGCTTAATGACATCCTCACTGTAGATAAGCGACCAGAATCACACTCAATTCTCCAAGTGCAGTATCATCAATGACTTGTACAGTTGCAACATGATATCCCAACGCCTGTATTCAATGCCCTTACCGATTCTTCACCATCCTGACTATCTGTATCAGCACTTTCAGGGAACTCTGCACCTACATCCCTTGGTCCCTCTGTTCTGCAAAGCCTCCAGGATCTGACCACTTACTATATAAGTCCTTCCCTGCTTTAACACAACTGGTGAAGCATCTCACACTAATCTGAGTTAAATTGCCTTTACTATAATTTTATTTATCTCGTCAAATCCCACACCTCAGTCTCCTTCCCTGCAAGGGAAATAATTGCAGCTTATCCAGTGTCTCCTCATAACTGAAATATTCCACCTCAGGCAATGTGTAATCATAACTTCCTCAAAGTTTGGTGACTACAAATTTACCCAGTAGGCTAGCTGTGGCTTTATACAGTCTCCTCCCCTTGTTCAATGACAGAAAGCATATTGTAAGTTTTCTTTGCCAGTTTATCTACTGCTGCGGCCTACAAGGATCCTAAGACTTCTACAGTGTTCCCTCCAATCTTCAATATTCCCAAACAACCCAGTCAATTTTGGCCTCTCAAATATATCACCTCGCATTTTGCAGGATTAAGTTCCATCTGTGATTGCTTGTCCTTCCTATCAACTAACCACCAATATTTGTATCAGCTCCAAATCTAAAAAAAAGGGAGATAGCTGCAGGATAAAGGACCCCCATTGAAGGTGGATATGAGGAGACATTTCTTCTCCCAGATGCTTATGAATTTTTAGAATTGTCTCCGTGGATCCATGGAGCTGGAGTTATTTAAAGTACTGAAGGACACATTTGGAGAAGGGAGTGAAGAATTGTGTAGCACAAGCAAGATCTGATGGCTGTGACCAACAACATATCTGCCATGATCTTAATGAATGGCTTGAATGATGAGGTCTGCTTCTGCCCCAATTTCTTCTTGATTATCTGAATCTAGACTTGCTAATGCTGCAATTCAATGATCAATCACAGTCATTGCCATTGTTCAAACTGGGCAAACTGTTCTGAGAGAGCTGAGGTCTAAAATGTCAGGGGAAACTAATGGGACGAGTAGTGGAATGAGGTGCAGCAGAGAGGTGGAGTTGAGTGGGCAAAACTGACCTACGAAGATGTTTGTGTTGAGTTTGCATCTTCTCTCTGTGTTTGCATGGATTTTATCTAGATATGCTGAGTTGCTCAAACATGTAAGATATACTGATTGATAAATGATCCCTGGGTCATAGGAAAGAAAGACAGACCAGGTCATGGGAGATAACTGGAGTTGGTGGGATTGGTCTGAGAGCTGGCATTGCCTTGCTAGGGCCTGGTGACATTTCTATTTTGCATTATTTCTATTTGAATGCACAAATGATCTGAACAATATTGGTATGGAGAGGAACATAAAACAGCATGACCACCTGAATTAAAATTAATCTTCTGAAAGAAGATGTTATAGACATAGATATCTACACAATGTAGGACTTGGAATCACATATAGAACATCTCTGCATCTACAGCCATGGTAAATTGGTTAAGCACAGCCTATGGTGAAACATGATCTGATTGACTGGGGTCAAACACATGTCGAGTAACTTCAGCTTTACTTCCGGTTTTAGGTTCTGTGTCTTTGAACTTGTTGCAAGCAAAAAAACCTCTTGAGAACAGTATTCTCCCAAAGGCGCACATCTATTTATTTATAGATAGATAGATGTACGTCTATTTATAGATTGCTAAAACTCTCATCCTGACCACTTCTGGTCTGCGTTGTAATTAAATTTGTGCAAAAATGCTACCCTATATCGCTAGGATTTTTTCACCACCTTATTCATCGTTCTCCTCTGCTCCAAGCCACCACGTTTTGTTCCGATCGGTGAAATAGGAGAAAAGGTATGAACGTTTAAAATATCATGAGATCAGCAGATTGCTCTTCTCGTCTGTCACGCACCATGAAGGTAATGCCCCTTCCGGCACCTGCTGGAGAATAAAATCCCGGAGGCGGGGCTGAGTTAAAAAGCTGTGCTGATTGAGTCCGCAAGACTGGAGTCAGGAAAGCCGCTGTGTGGATTCGGGAAAGCCGCTGTCTGGAGTCGGGTAAGCCGCAGTGTGGAGTTGGGAGGTGGTGTGTGGTGCCGCGACCGGTGGCCGCTGAGTGGAGTCCCTTCCCCCCACACCCTCTCCCCCTCCCACAATGCCCCTACTCTCCTCCCCCTTACCACTCCCCCTCCTCCACACTTCCCCCCTTTCCCCCCTCCTCCTCCCCTCTTCCCCCCTCCCCCATTCCCTACTCCCAACACCACCCTCCCCCATCACACCCACACCCTCCTTTTACCCCTCCCCGTACCTCCCCCCTTCCCCCCACCCCCACATCACCCCCTCCCCCCCACACCACCCCTCCCCCCACAACACCCCTGGCCCCCTGGTCCCCCAATGGGTTGCATTAGGGGACCAGGCATCCTGTGTGACTGGGACCCAGAGTCCCACTTATTCTAGTGGCAAATAATATTAAAACTAGACATTATGTTGAAGGTTGCAATGTTAAAATTCATGCTGGAAACACTCAATTGGTCACGCATCATCTGTGAAGGAAAAAAGTTACAAGTCCAAGGCCTTTTATCAGAAATAAAATAATGAGAAAATTATTATTATGAAGATGCAGAGATGTTGGGAGAAGGATGGTGTAGAACAATATGTGCCGGGATCACTCTGTTGATTAAGAAATTATAAAGCAAATTTTAGTTGAGTTTAGTTTAGAGATACAGCATGGAAACAGACCCTTTGCCCTTGGAGTCCACCTCGACCATTGACATGAGTGAGAGTCATTGAGTGATACAGCGTGGAATCAGGCCGTTCGGCCCAACTTGCCCAAACCGGCCAACATATCCCACCTGCCCGCATTTGGTCCATATCCCTCCAAACCTGTCCTGTCTAACGGTTTCTTAAACGATGGGATAGTCCCTGGCTCAACTACCTCCTCTGGCAGCTTGTTCCATACATCCACCACCCTTTCGGTGAACCCCTCAGATTCCTATTAAATCTTTCCCCTTCACCTTAAACCTATGCCCTCTGGTCCTCGATTCACCTATTCCGGGCAAGAGACCGTGCATCTACCCGATCTATTCCTCTCATGATTTTGTACACCTCTAAAAGATCACCCCTCATCCTCCTGCGCTCCAAGAAATAGAGTCCCAGCCTCCTCAACCTCTCCCTAAAGCTCAGACCCTCTAGTTCTGGCAACATCCTTGTAAATCTTCTCTGTACCCTTTCCAGCTTGTCAACATCTTTCCTATAACATGGTGCCCCAGAACTGAACACATTACTCTAAATGTGGCCTCCCAGCTTCTGTACTCAATACTCTGACTGATGTAGGCCTATGTGTCCAAGGTATTTTTAACCATCCTATCTAGCTGTGACTCCATCTTCAAGGAACCATGCATCTTTAAGGTGCGCCACGAGCCAGCAGCCTCGCCAGCAGCTGTTCATTCTTTCGACTCTTTTTGTTGTTTTTAGTATATTTACTAGACTAAGTGGGACCCGTTGGGTCCCATGTTCACACGGGAGGGCTTGTGCCCCGACGCAATATTCCACCTCTCCACCAATTACAATATTGGTGGCCAGTGGGGGGGTTTCTGGAGCGCTGGTATGGGTTCTTGGGGTGGCAGCTCAGTCCCTCAAGCCTGATCTGCTGGCAGCTCACTCACGGCTGGTGGGCTGGCAGTTGACTCATGACTATTCCTTGAAATTCCATTTCAAGCAGGGTGCAAGGCCACCAAATTCAAATCCATGCTCCTACCATTTCAAGCAGGGTGCAAGGCCACCAAATTCAAGTGCAGTTTCTTACCACTATGAGCAGGGTGCAAGGCCACCGAATTCGTGCAGTTTCCAACCACTTCAAGCAGGGTGCAAGGCCACCGAATTCAAGTGCAGTTTCATACCACTTCAAGCTGGATCTATGGCCACCGAATTCAAGTGCAGTTTCATACCACTTTCAGCAGAGTGCAAGGCTGCCAAATTCAGTGCAGTTTCATACCACTTCAAGCAGGATGCAAGGCTGCCAAATTCAAGTGCAGTTTCATTCCACTTCAAGCAGGGTCGAAGGCCACCGAATTCAAGTGCAGTTTCTTACCACTATGAGCAGGGTGCAAGGCCACCGAATTCAAGTGCAGTTTCCAACCACTTCAAGCAGGATGCAAGGCCACCAAATTCAAGTACAGTTTCATTCCACTTCAAGCAGGGTCCAAGGCCACCAAATTCAAATGCAGCTTCATACCATTTCATGCAGGGTGAAACCACCATAAAACCACACAAAACATCAAACTCACAGTTCAGAAGACATTCAGTGTGTTCAGTTGATTCACAGCTCAGACAGTCATGACCTCTCCCTCCCCCATCATGCAGAGACTGAGCCACACCCACACTTCCGGGTTTTATAACCCCTCCCCCGCCCACCGGAAAAGGTGTGGATTTCAGGGCGTGATTTACAGGAGAGAGATTCTCAACATTTAAAAAAAACTAATAACACTTTTATTTTTCATTGATGGGAAGAATTCTCTGCACCTGCTCAGCGGAGGGGGGACTGAGTAAGATGGCCAAAAATCACAGCCGTAAGTGGTAGCGTTTTATCTAAAATCAATATACAGTGCAAACAGGAAGTAAGTGCATTTGCAGTAGTGCCTTTTAACTTCAAGCCAAAGCACCCAAGCCTCCATTTGCAGTAAGTAGTGCCTTTCAACTTCAAGCCAAAGCACCCAAGCCACCATTTGCAGTAAGTAGTGCCTTTCAACTTCGAGCCAAAGCACCCAAGCCACCATTTGCAGTAAGTGGTGCCTTTCAACTTCAAGCCAAAGCACCCAAGCCACCATTTGCCGTACGTGGTGCCTTTCAACTTCATGCCACCATTTTCAGTAAGTAGTGCCTTTCAACTTCAAGCCAAAGACCCAAGCCACCATTTGCAGCAAGTAGTGCCTTTCAACTTCAAGCCAAAGCACCAAAGCCACCATTAGCAGTAAGTGGTGCCTTTCAACTTCAAGCCAAAGCACCCAAGCCACCATTTGCAGCAAATAGTGCATTTCAACTTCAAGCCAAAGCACCCAAGCGACCATTTGCAGTAAGTAGTGCCTTTCAACCTCAAGCTAAAGCACCCAAGCCACCATTTGCAGTAAGTAGTGCCTTTCAACTTCAAGCAATGCACCCAAGCCACCATTTGCAGTAAGTAGTGACATTCAACTTCAAGCCAAAGCACCAACGCCACCATCTGCAGTAAGTAGTGCCTTTCAACTTCATGCCACCGTTTGCAGTAAGTAGTGCCTTTCAACTTCAAGCCAAATCACCAAAGCCATCATTTGCAGTAAGTAGTGCCTTTCAACTTCAAGCCAAAGCACCCAAGCCATCATTTGCAGTAAGAAGTGCCTTTCAACTTCAAGCCAAATCACCCGCCACCATTTGCAGTAAGTAGTGCCTTTCAACTTCAAGCCAAAGCACCCAAGCCAGCATTTGCAGTAAATAGTGCCTTTCAACTTCAAGCCAAAGCTCCCAAGCCACCATTTGCAGTAAGTAATGCCTTTCAACTTTAAACCAAAGCTCCCAAGCCACCATTTGCAGTCAGTAGTGCCTTTCAACTTTGTCAAAGCACCCAAGCCAACATTTGCAGTAAGTAGTGCCTTTCAACTTCAAGCCAAAGCACCCAAACAACCATTTGCAGGCTGTGCCTGTTTACTTCAAACAATCCATATTTTCATTTCCAAACCACATTAAGGGTACTCACAGTTGTGTAGACAATTGTTCAGTGTTATTCAGAGCTCAGAGAGACGTGACCCTTGGCTTCATCCATCTTGCAGAGATTGAGTGAGGCACACCACTTCCTGGTTTTATAGTCCCTCCCCTCCCTCCAGCAGGGGCAGCAGAGAGAATGGTGAATTTTTTAAACTTCAAGCCAAAGCTCCCAAGCCAACATTTGCAGTAAGTAGTGCCTTTCAACTTTAAACCAAAGCTCCCAAGCCACCATTTGCAGTAAATAGTGCATTTGAACTTCAAGCCAAAGCACCCAAGCCACCATTTGCAGTAAGAAGTGCCTTTCAACTTCAAGCCAAATCACCCTAGCCATCATTTGCAGTAAGTAGTGCCTTTCAACTTCAAGCCAAAGCACCCAAGCCACCATTTGCAGTAAGATGTGCCTTTCAACTTCAAGCCAAATCACCCACCACCATTTGCAGTAAGTAGTGCCTTTCAACTTCAAGCCAAAACACACAAGCCACCATTTGCAGTAAGTAGTGCCTTTCAACTTCAAGCCAAAGCTCCCAAGCCACAATTTGCAGTAAGTAGTGCCTTTCAACTTTAAACCAAAGCTCCCAAGCCACCATTTGCAGTAAGTAGTGCCTTTCAACTTCAAGCCAAAGCACCCAAGCCACCATTTGCAGTAAGTAGTGCCTTTCAACTTCAAGCCAAAGCACCCAAACAACCATTTGCAGGCAGTGCCTTTTTACTTCAAACAAACCATATTTTCATTTTCAAACCACATTAAGGGTACTCACAGTTGTGTAGACATTTGTTCAGTGTTATTCAGAGCTCAGAGAGATGTGACCCTTGGCTTCATCCATCTTGCAGAGACTGAATGAGGCCCACCACTTCCTGGGTTTATAGTCCCTCCCCCTCCCTCCAGCAGGGGCAGCAGAGAGAATGGTGAATTTATAAAAAACATTAATATCTCTCTGATTTGTTATCGATGGGAAAAATCCTCCGCACCCATAAGGCGGTGGGGGGCACTGAGCGAGTTGCCCAAAATGACGGCCGTAGGTGGCGGCGTTCTGTCGGAAATCGCAGCACAGTGGGCTTAAAGCGGTCAAGTTCAGAGATTTATTAATATAGAAAAGTGTGGGGCGGGGAATAAGGGGGAAAGTGTTTTTCAGTCACTTACCTCGGTGGAATGCGGTGAATTACCTGATCACATTTTCGCCCTCCCTCGCGGCCTAACAGCTTGGATTGGTGCGGCCTCTCCCGGAGTCGGGCCCAGAGCTTCATCAGCGAGCGCAGCGCTGACTTTCCATTGTGGAGCCGGGTGATCTCTTACCGGGGATCACCAGAAGAAGTGCTCTGATCGCTGGCCCTCGGACTATAACATCCTGAAGCTGCGATCTGCGGAGCTTCAAGCCGCAGTCTGCGGAACCTCTAGCCGCAGGCGCGACGTGGACTTTCCATCGCGGAGTCTAGGATCCATCGCCGTGGATCTCCGGAGAAGAGTTCCGACCGCCAGCCTGCGGCCTATAACATCGTGAAGCCGCAGTCTCTGGTAGGAAGCGGCCGATTCGGGACCTCCAAGGAATGGAATGTCCGTCGGTCCTGACGTCGGAGTTTCGAGCATCCGACGAGAGAGCCTGTACATTGGACCGTCCGTAGCGGCAACTGTGGAGGGTTCATGGCCCCGACCACGGATGAACAAAGGAGGAGGACTGACTGAACATTATCGCCTTCCACCTCAGTGAAGAATATTGATTCCACTGTGGTGGATGTTCATATTGTGTACAAAATTATAAACTGCGGCATATGACATAATACATTTATTGTACAGCTTCCCTTTTAATTTTAACAAAGATGAAATAGAAAAAGAGAGAACGAGCAAGAAAGAAAGAAAGTGAAAGTGAATGTGTAAGAATAGAACCCCTAAACATCCAAATGAGTGTAGTCACAGAGTGAGTGGGTAAAAACTTAAAAAAATAAAAAGACAAAAACGAAAAATAATTAAAAAAAACAAAAACGTGTTGATATACCTGCTTCATTTCTCTCCCCACCCATCACCCAGTCCGTAAATCGGTTTAATTCCAATGTTGTGTTGCACCATATTATCCTTGCAATGAATCAATGAAAGGAGACCATATCTTTGAAAATTGCTCTGATTTTCCTGCTAAGCCAAGTCTCATATCTTCAAGATGTAGCGTCTCAGACATGTTTGTGATCCACATTCTAAGAGTTGGGGTAGATGCATTTTTCCAAAATTTAAGTATACGTTTTTTCACCATTATCAGGCCATAGTTAAGGAAACGTCTTTGAAATATTGATAGCTCAGAGCAGGCTCCTGTTATTCCGAAAATAATCAATTCTGTATTGAGGTCCAGTTTTGTTTTTAATAATTTTGAGAACATTTCAGATTCCTTTCAAAAATGTATGGAGTTTTATGCAAGAGGCAAAGGTGTTATAGTTGCTTCTTGAGAGAGACATTTGTCGCAAATAGGAGATACATTTGAAAAAATCTTATTCAGTTTAGTTTTTGAGTAGTAGAGTCTGTGGAGTATTTTGAATTGGATTAAAATGTGTCAAACATTAATCGAACAATTATGTATATATAAGAGATATTTTTCCCATCTGTCTTTGGAGATTTTTAGGCCTAATTCCTCTTCCCATTCTCTTCCAATTGCATCTGACGATAGAATTTCTATATTTAGAAGGATATTATACAAGTATGATATTAGATTGTTTGACTAAGTTTCTATTCATACCTTTGTCTAATATATCTGGCAGCAGAGTTTGAAACTCGTGGGTATATGTTTTCAAATAATCTCGAATTTGAAGATATCTAAAATATTGATTACCTTTCAGACTGTATTTCGACTGTAATTTCTGGAATGACAGGAAATTTCCCATCTCGTACAGATCTCCAAGCTTTTTAATTCCTAGTTTTTCCCAATAAATAAACGTTTTATCTATAATACATGGTTTGAATGACGGGTTATTAGCTATTGGGGAAAGAAGAGATAGATTTCTTAATTTAAAAGTAAATTTTACTTGTCTCCAAATCCGTAAAGTGCTACGGATAATTGGATTTTTCTCATATATTTGTGTTCTTCAACTTTATTGGGGAGAGAAGGATCGCGCCTATATTAAAAGGCGAAAAATCCTCTCCATTACTAACCAATCTACCTGTTGGCGTGCAATATCCAGCCAGTAAATTACATTTTTAATATTCGCTGCCCAATAATAGTATAAGAAATGTGGTCTATTGTGTATTGTGCTCTTTTTGATTGTGTGGCTGCATGGTAAATCAAATTCCACTGGACCTTAATAAATGAGCATTTGAACTTAAACTGCACTCCTAGATCTCTCTGCTCTACAATACTCCCCAGGATCTTATAGAAACTTACAAAATTCTTAAGGGGTTGGACAGGCTAGATGCAGGAAGATTGTTCCCGATGTTGGGGAAGTCCAGAACAAGGGGTCACAGTTTAAGGATAAGGGGGAAATCTTTTAGGACAGAGATGAGGAAAACATTTTTCACACAGAGAGTGGTGAATCTCTGGAATTCTCTGCCACAGAAGGTAGTTGAGGCCAGTTCATTGGCTATATTTAAGAGGGAGTTAGATGTGGCCCTTGTGGCTAAAGGGATCAGCGGGTATGGAGAGAAGGCAGGTACAGGATACTGAGTTGGATGATCAGCCATGATCATATTGAATAGCAGTGCAGGCTCGATGGGCCGAATGGCCTACTTCTGCAACTATTTTCTATGTTTCTATGAGCCCTAGCATTCACACCTCTCATTGGGGTTCACCCAGGGAGGAGCTCAAATAAATATTTAATTCTTCTCTGGCCACAAGTGACGTTCCAGATGACTGGACAAGTGTTATCTTTATCCATGAAAGGCAGCAGGGATCAGGCTGGTAATTACAGGCCATTGATTCTAATGTCGGTGTTAGAAAGATATTGGAAAACATGCTTAATCTACATTTGGAAAGGCAGAGATTGATCAGGGATAAACAGCATGATTTTGTTGGTGGCATATGATTTAATTTTTTTGAGTAAACAAAATGTATTTCAAAGTAATAAAATGTAAGATTCTGTATGGTAAGCTGTTCTGGACGTTTAGAACGTTTAGGACGTTTAGAACGCATGTGATCCAGGGGGAGCTAGCCATATAACCATATAACAATTACAGCACGGAAACAGGCCATCTCGGCCCTACAAGTCCGTGCCGAACAATTATTTTCCCCTAGTCCCATCTACCTGCACTCAGACCATAATCCTCCATTCCTTTCCCATCCATATACCTGTACCTATCCAATTTATTTTTAAATGATAAAATCGAACCTGCCTCCACCACTTCCACTGGAAGCTCATTCCACACAGCTACCACTCTCTGAGTAAAGAAGTTCCCCCTCATGTTACCCCTAAACTTCTGCCCCTTAATTCTGAAGTCATGTCCTCTTGTTTGAATCTTCCCTACTCTCAATGGGAAAAGCTTGTCCACGTCAACTCTGTCTATCCCTCTCATCATTTCAAAGACCTCTATCAAGTCCCCCCTTAACCTTCTGCTCTCCAGAGAATAAAGACCTAACTTATTCAACCTTTCTCTGTAACATAGTTGCTGAAACCCAGGCAACATTCTAGTAAATCTCCTCTGTACTCTCTCTATTTTGTTGACATCCTTCCTATAATTGGGTGACCAAAATTGTACACCATACTCCAGAATTGGTCTCACCAATGCCTTGTACAATTTTAACATCACATCCCAACTTCTATACTCAATGCTCTGATTTATAAAGGCTAGCATACCAAAAGCTTTCTTTCCCACCCTATCTACATGAGATTCCACCTTCAGGGAACTATGCACAGTTATTCCTAGATCCCTCTGTTCAACTGCATTCCTCAATTTGCTACCATTTACCTGTTTTGATTTGTCCTGCCAAGATGTAGCACCTCACACTTATCAGCATTAACTCCATCTGCCATCTTTCAGCCCATTCTTCCAAATGGCCTACCATTACTCTCTGGCGTCTCCCATTCAGCCATCTGGTTAGAGAATTGGCTTCATGGAAGGAAACAGAGGATGATGGTGGAGGGTTATTTTTCGAACTAGATGCCTGTGACTGTGTGCCTCAGAAATTGGTGCTGGAGTCATTGCTGTTTGTAATTTATATCAATGACTTGGATGAGAACATAGAAGGCATGATTAGTAAGTTTGCAGATGACACTAAAGTGAGTGGTATTGGAGATAGCGAAGATGGTTATCCAAAATTTCAGAGGATCTTGATCAGTTGGGCGAGTGGGCTGAGGAATGATTACTGGAGTTTAATGCAGATAAGTGTGAGGTGTTGCACTTTGGGAAGTCAAACCAGGATAGAGCCTTCACAGCTTGGAGGAGCGTTGTAGAGCATTAGGAGTGCAGACACAAAGTTCCTTGAATGTACCGTCATATGTAGATAGGGTGGTCAAGAAGGCTTTTGGCACATTGGGCTTCATCAGTTAGGGTATTGAGTATAGACGTTGATATGTTATATTACTGTTGCAAGGCATAGGTGAGACCACATTTAGAGTACTGTGTTCAGTTTTGATCATGCTGTTAAAAGAAAGACAAGAGTAAGTGGGTCCCAGTCAGACGGGAGGCCTGGTCGCCCAATGCAACCCATTCCCCAACGCAATATTCCACCACTTACCCATAGCCCCTAACTGTGCAGGCGCGGCTCATTTCCCCTCCCCCTCCTCTCCATGTGTGGGAGGGCAGAAGGGTGTGTGGCGGGGGGGTGTGGGGTGGGAGGGGAGGAGGGGAATAGGGGTGTATGTGGGTGCGGGGGTTGTAGGAGGGGGTAGAGTGTGGTGTGGGGGAAGGGGGGATGTGCAGGATGGGGGACAGCGAGCACTGTAGAGCTGAAGAGGGGGGGGGGGTGAGGAGAGGAGTGAGGGGGGGAGGGGGGAGGGGGGGGAGAGGGGGAAGGGGGGAGGGGGGGCAGTGAGCCTCCTGGAGCTGAGAGACTGCTCCGGTTCCTGCACCAGCTCTAACCCCAGACCAGGGCCCGGGGGGACCAGAAATTAAAATAGAAACAAATTTACACTCTCACACTTATCAGCATTAAACTCCATCTGCCATCTTTCAGCCCACTCTTCCAAATGGCCTAAATCTCTCTGTAGACTTTGAGAATCTACTTAATTATCCACACCACCTATCTTAGTATCATCTGCATACTTACTAATCCAATTTACCACATTATTATCCAGATCATTGATGTACATGACAAACAACAGTGGACCCAACACAGATCCCTGAGGCACCCCAATAGTCACCGGCCTCCAACCTGGCAAACAGCCATCCACCATTACTCTCTGGCATCTCCCATTCAGCCACTGTTGAATCCATCTTGCTACTCCACCATTAATACCCAACAAATGAACTTTCTTAACTAACCTTCCATGAGGAACCTTGTCAAAGGCCTTACTGAAGTCCATATAGACAACATTCACTGCTTTACCCTCATCAATTTCCCTACTAACCTCTTAGATTAGAAGATTAGTTAAACATAACCTTCCAGGCACAAATCCATGTTGACTGTTCCTAATTAGAGCCTGTTTATCCAGATGCTTATATATATTATCTCTAAGTATCCTTTCCATTAATTTGCCCACCACTGACGTCAAACTAACAAGTCTATAATTACTAGGTTTACTCTTAGACCCCTTTTTAAACAATGGAACAACATGCGCAGTACGCCAATCCTCCGGCACTATTCCTGTTTCTAATGACATTTGAAATATTTCTGTCATAGCCCCTGCTATTTCTACACTAACTTCCCTCAATGTCCTAGGGAATATCCTGTCAGGACCTGGAAACTTATCCATTTTCATATATTTCAAATGTGTTCGTACTTCCTCTTCTTTAAATCTCATAGTTTCCATAGCTACTCTACTTGTTTCCCTTACCTCACATAATTCAATATCCTTCTCCTTGGTGAATACCGAAGAAAAGAAATTGTTTAATATCTCCCCCATCTCTTTTGGCTCTGCAGATAGCTGTCCACTCTGACTCTCTAGTGGACTAATTTTATCCCTCGTTATCCTTTTGCTATTACTATAGCTGTAGAAACCCTTTGGATTTACTTTCACCTTACTGCCAAAGCAACCTCATATCTTCTTTTAGCTTTTCTAATTTCTTTCTTAAGATTCTTTTTACATTCTTTATATTGCTCAAGCACCTCATTTACTCCATGCTGCCTATAATTATTGTAGATCTCTCTCTTTTTCCGAACTGTGTCCAATTTCCCTTGAAAACCATGGCTCTTTCCAATTTTTACTATTTCCTTTCAACCAAACGGGGACTAAAGATTCTGTACTCTGAAAATGTCACCTTTAAATGTCCTCCATTTCTCTTCTACATCCTTCCCATAAAACAAAATGTCCCAATTCACTCCTTTTAAATCCTTTTGCATCTCCTCAAAGTTAGTCTTTCTCCAATCAAAAATCTCAACCCTAGGTCCAGTTCTGACCCTCTCCATAATTATATTGAAACTAATGGTATTGTGATTACTGGACCCGAAGTGCTCCCCAACGCATACCTCCGCCACCTGACCTGTCTCATTTCCTAACAGGAGGTCCAGCACTGCCCCTTCTCTAGTAGATACCTCTATGTATTGCTGCAAAAAACTATCCTGCACACATTTTACAAACTCCAAACCATCCAGCCCATTTACAGAATGTGTTTCCCAGTCTATGTGTGGAAAATTGAAATCTCCCACAATCACTACCTTGTGCTTACTACTAATATCTGCTATCTCCTTACATATTTGCTCTTCCAATTCTCGCTCCCCATTAGGCGGTCTATAATACACCCCTATAAGTGTTGCTACACCTTTCCCATTTCTCTGTTCCACCCAAATAGCCTCCATAGACGAGCCCTCAAATCTATCCTGCCAAAGCACTGCTGTAATATCTTCCCTGACAAGCAATGCAACACCTCCACCTCTTGCCCCTCCAATTCTATCACACCTGAAGCAACGAAATCCTGGAATATTTAGTTTCCAATCACAGCCCTCCTGCAACCATGTTTCACTGATCGCCACAACATCATACTTCCAGGTGTCAATCCAAGCTCTAAGCTCAACCACCTTTCTTACAATGCTCCTAGCATTAAAATATACACATTTTAGAAACCCACCGCCTCTTATTCTCTGTTTATTACCCTTTTTCTTCTTTCTGCCCTACATTTTGGGTCCGAGTGCTTCCCTTCTCTGCCTCCTGCCTCCCACATAGACAGCGCGGTATCTCTCATCTGGAAGTCCAAGGATTGATGTTGTAAAGATTTGTTTTTTCTTCAAACCGATAACAACATAAAAATTAGTAATAAAGCATTAAAATATTTATTTCGCCCAGGCGGGTGAGGCAATAAACTCTCACAGTATGTAAAATACAGACTATAGAGCCACTCTATCCCCACACACAGAGGTACTGTTCAATCAGATATATTTCTACCGCAATAATCAGCAATTCAGCAATACATTATCTTACAGAGCATTGTAAAGGCTCTTGTCTGTTAGGATTGACAGGTTCTTCAGATAAAGGAAAGGTTAGCCCAGATATGATTATGCTGAAAAAACTATTTTTTTGCAGATTCAAGAATTTGTTTTTTTACCTTGTTGATGCACATTACAATCTTGATGAGTAAAGAGTACAAGCCAAGTGTCTGAACATTCTCCTGATATTTATATCATAGAGAAAAGCATTCATGTATTTGTGCTGTTATCTCGCTAGTGTTATGGAAGAAGTGCGAAAACATTTTTTGATATGATGCTGTAGCCTTGCTAGTGTTAAGCATCCATTTTTGCTTCTAAATCTACAGCTGAATCCATTTTGTAACTTTAAAATCTTTAAACTTTCCCATTCCTTCCTTTTTTTATCATTTATGATAACATTCACAATCCTCGGCAGGTACATAATGGTCGCAAGCAGTTAACAATAAAATTCTGAGCGATGATTAATAAAAAGATAGAGCCATAATGTAACACAATACCACAGAGAGTCCACCAAACCAACTGAATGGACGGTAGCTCCCAATTCCTTAATTGTACCCATGCATGTCACTGTCAACCTTATGGATTTTCTCAATTTCTTGGGAAATGTGGGTAGCAAGGTCAGTGATATTAGAGGATTCATCAGGGATCTAGGCACAACAGTCGTCTTAATATTATACAGGTGCCTCTTTGTTGATCTTTATGAATAAGAATAGTAAGAAAGTTTTTTAACATTCTCTCGCAATAATCAGTTGCAGAAATGGCGGCATATGTATGGCTGATTGTAATTTGGTTTGAACCTGTCCTTGAGCTCGTAGAGGGTTATGGCACAAACCCAACATCCTAATCAGATAAGGAAGCTTGTTTCCTTTACAGCAGCGAGTTCACTGCTAACACTTCTCTCATTGTTGCCCTCGCCGTTACAGCGTGTAAGCTGGTCCACATAACTCGCAGCTCGTGGAAAACAGTGCCCCTGTGCATTGAAAATTCTGCGCAGCTTGTTGCAAGGAGCAAAGGCATTGTGATGTCATCCTGCTCACTTCAGCATGTTAGATTTTAAAAAGATGTCAGATTGGTGAACAATTTTAGTAAAAAACTCTGGAAATAACGCATCAAATTTTCAGATGAGGGGATTTTTGAAATCATGAGGTAAATCTCTACTGGAATATCTACTGCGTTGGGTTTTCGAGGAGGTGAATCAAAGAAAAAGTTCAAGCAAGCAAACATCCCCATAAGTAAACATCCAAGATCAGAGTTAGATAGATAGATAGATAGATAGATAGATAGATAGATAGATAGATAGATAGATAGATAGATAGATAGATAGATAGATAGATAGATAGATAGATAGATAGATAGATAGATAGATAGATAGATAGATAGATAGATAGATAGATAGATAGATGTTGTTAAGCTGGAAAGAGTGCATAAAGGATTTACGAGGATGTTGCCTGAGCTATAGGGAAGGGTTGAGCAGGCTTGGACTATATTCTGTGGAGTGCAGGAGGTTGGGTTGTAATGTTATTGAGGTATAGTTTAGATGCGGCATATTGGTCGGCGTGAGCAAATTGGACCAATGAGCCTTTTTCCACATTGTATTACTCCATGATTCTATGATGCCTCTCATAGCTTTATATACTTTCATCAATTCTCTTTGCAACCTCTGGCATTCCAGAGAAAACAGTCTAATTCTATCCAAGCACAGCCTGTATCTAAAAACACCCTAATCCAGGCATCATTCTGGTAAATCTTCTCTGCACCCTTTCCAATGCCTTGACATCCTTCCTGTAATGGGGTGACCAAAACTACATGCATTACTCCAAATGCAGCCTAACCAAAGCCCCATAAAGCTGCATCATGACTTCCTGACATATACCCATTGCCGCAACCTATGAAAGCAAGCACACCATATGCTTTCTTTACCACTACATCTTGTCGTGTTGACACTCTTAGGGAGTTATGGATTGGACCCCGAGATCACTCTGAACATCAATTCTATTATGGGTCATGCCATTCATTGTATTTTTTCCTCTTACACCTCCTCTCAAAATGCAACACCTCACACTAGCTCAGATTAAATACCATCTGCCATTTCAATATCATAGTGTATAATTTGACAGCCTTTCTCACAGTCCACCACCATAGCAACCTTGGTATCATCTACAAACTTACAAACCAACTCATCTATGTTTACGTCCAAGTAATTTATATATATATCACATACAGCAGTGGTCCCAGCATGGATCCTTGTGGAACTCCACTGATCACAGATCACCTGCCTGAATATTATCCTTCCAACACAACCCCGTCTCTTCCATCCATTAGTCAGTATGGAATCCATATGACCAAGTCACTGTTAATTCCCATGCATCTTAATCTTCTGGATCATCCTACCATGGGGAACTTTATCAAATTTCTTACTAAAATCCATGTAGACAACATCCACTGCCCTACCAACATTGATCACCATCGTCACCCCCTCAAACAGCTCGATCAAGTTAGTAAGGCATGACCTGCAATGTACAAAGCCATGTTTTAACATCCATAATTAACCTATTCTCTTCCAGAAGATGTCACGTTTAATTACAAGCAAGTCTAATAGAAACATGGAAACATAGAAAATAGGTGCAGGCTCGAAGGGCCGAATGGCCTACTACTGCACCTATTTTCTATGTTTCTATGTTTCTATTAGACTTGCTTGTAATTCGCTTCCCCCAATGTACTTCTGCCATATGTTTCTGGTTATATTGAAATTTGCTTTTGCTCATTTGGGGAGGTGAATTTTGGGAGAACACAATGGAATTTGTGTAAATTTATGCCCCATAGCAGACACAGATGTTTTGGATTGAAGAGCCTGTTTAGATATTGAATGATCTGTGACACTTAATGAGTTTAATTCTTGGTCTATCCTTATCCCTTGTTGTGATTGCGATGGCACAATAACACAGCCGGTAGAGCTTCTATCTCACAGTGCCAGAGACCCAGGTTCAATCCAGTCCAAGGGTGCTGTCTGTGTGGAGTTTGCACATTCTCCCTGTGACCGTGTGGGTTTGCTCGCACATCCCAAAGACGTGTGGCTTTGTAGGTTAATTGGCTTCTGTGAAGATTACCCCTCGTGTGTAGAGAGTTGATGGGAAAGTGGGATAATGAAGAACTAGTGTAAACAGGTGATCAATGGTTGGCATGGACTCAATGGGCTGAGGGGCCTTTTTCTATGCTGTATCTATAAACTAAGCTAAACTAATTTCCTTGAACTGCATAGAGTTATGATCACCATCCCTAAATATTCACTAACTGAATTGAATTGAATTGAATTGAATTGAATTGAATACCTTTATTGTCATTCAGACCTTACGGTCTGAACGAAATTTCGTGCCTGCAGTCATACATACAATCATACAATAATAAACAACAATAAACACAAATTAACACCACCACAGTGTATCCTCCAAGCACCTCCTCACTGTGGTGGAGGCAAAAATCTTAGGGTTACTGTCTCTTCCCTCCTCTTCTCCCTCTGCGCTGAGGCGATTCCCCACCGGGCGATGGCACAACAGTCCCGCGGCTCACCGAACCCCGCAAACGGGCCGGTTCAAACACCGCGGCCCGGGGGTGGTCGAAGCTGCCGCCCTCCAGTCCAGCACACGCAGCTGCTGGCCCGCGGCTGAACCCCGGACTCAGGTCACCGCCTCAGAACGCCGTCCCAGCCACCGGAGCACCGTTCCAGCCCCGAGCCAGATTGCCCTCACGTGAGTACCGTTCTCCCTTGGGCTGGGCCACGCCGACGGGCACTCTGACACTGACACTCTAAACAATTGACGCTCATATTCCCTAAGATTATAGTCGCTATTGTCACTTCCCCAATAGGACCAACTCAAATTGCTCTCCAAGGTGTACATTAAATTCTCTCTCCATCTTCCTTATGAAGGAAATTCGTTTTAGTTTAGAATTTAGAGATATTGCATGGAAACAGGCCTTTCAGGCCACCGAGTCCACACCAACCAACCCCGTACACTACTTCTATCCTACGCTCTGGGACAATGTACAGAAACCAATTAATCTACAAACCTGCACGCCTCTGGAGTGTGGGAGGAAAGCAGGGCATAGGGAGAACGTGCAAACTCTGAACAGACAGAACACAGTCAGGAATGAACACAGGTCTCTGGCGTTGTAAGGCAGCAACTCTACTGCTGCGCCACCGTGCCACACAAAATTTCAGTTGATATCATAGAAAGTGAAATCCCTACCCTATAACATATCCAGTTATATTTGTACATCTCTGTGTGGCATTCTGAACTGTTCCATTGAGACTCAAAACAAGCTTGAGGAACAAGATCTCTTCTATGGAGCCTACCTGATTAGGCTAAATTCAACAATTTTAGCTTACAGCATTTTTGTTTGTTTTCATAAGCACTGGCAGTTCTGGTGTAAGGTTAAGAACTATTTGTGGAGACACGGGGATGGTCAACATTTCAAGACAAGACCCTGCTTCTGAACTCTACATTAGTGTCTTCACCCAAAACATTGACCATTCTTTTACCTCCACAGATACTGCTTGACCTGTTGAGTTTCTACAACAGTTTGCCTTATGCTTCAGACTTCAGCATCTGCAGTCTCTTGTGTCTCTAATGTTATTTATCTGTAATATTAACTCAGTTTTTCTTCTCTCCACAGACACTGACTGCTGGACTGGGCCTTTCCAACTTTTTTTTATATAGTTTCTGTTTCTGCAATGGATCTGATCTTAATTTCTTGGAATCACACATCCCTTTGTTTACTTTCCACATGTTTCCTTTCGACATATTTTAGCATTGTTTAGAAACATAGTGTGGAAACAGGTCTTGTGGCCCACTGAGTTCATGCCAACCATCGATCACCCATTCACACTAGTTCAATGTTATCCCACTTCCAAGTACAAAAGAAGCAGAGAAGGCTTTCGATCTAGTGCTGGTAAGTGTAGTTAGTACAGATGGGTACTTGATTGTTGGCATGGTCATGGTGGGCTGAAGAATCTCTTTCTTGGTGGCATCTCTTCATGATACAGAAGGAGAACATGCTCCCTCATGTCTATGCTGGCTCTCACAGCAACCTCAATCCTGCACTCATTTTCTCTGTAAGTTTTCTCCATAATTCTATTAATTTCCCTCCAGATTCTGCCATGTACCTTCGCACGCAAGATAATTTCCAGCAGCCAATCTCCACGCCTTTGGGAAGTGGGGGAAAACTGGAACAAGCGGTCCCAGGGAAAATGCACAAGCTCCACACAGACCACACGACTCATGATTCAACCCAGATTGCTCTTGAAGCTGTGTCATCCTCTCTCTCTCTCTCTCTCTCTCCTCTCTCTCCACTTACTCTCTCTCTCCTCTCTCTCTCTCTCTCTCTCTCTCTCTCTCTCTCTCTCTCTCTCTCTCTCTCTCTCTCTCTATCTCAAAACTCACAGAGCATTCTATAGATTTGGCATTATTTTGTGGTATATCATGTGGATATGAATCTCAGAATGTATATCTGAAATTACCAATAATAACTTTATAAATGATACAGCTGTTGACTTCACGACACAATACTGTAAAGTCAATAAAATTGGACATGATAAGTACAATAATTGTACTCAGCAGAGATTAAACATATAACTGTAAATGTATAATCTATTTAAACTTCATGTGTTACCTTGTGAAATTTATTTCTTTATAGGTAATAATTCGCATTAATTTTAATTCGGAACAATCACTGGTTTTGAAAGACTCCAAATTGAGATTGTTGTTGCTCCCCAGGCAGTGGCGTGCATGAAACAAGCCAGAGAACCAGTAGTTTGTGAAGACAGAATAGAATAGTGTTTCATCAACCAATGCATCCTTTGTACATCTACACTGAGACACTAGTTCTTTAATGAATCACTTTCCTCTGCAAGGCAATATGGAATATCCAGGGCAACACTGGAAGCAGTGGGGAGATTATTATCCCGAAATTTTCCCCCAAGGCTTTTATGAAACTTATTCGTTAAACACTGTTCTCAACAACCATGCAGATTATTTTCATCATCAGAATTATTTCAACCATCCGACAATGTCATTGAGCAGGAGATCACAGAATGTTATTCTCAACCATGAGGGATCACCGCCTCACGTAATTCAACACCAGCAGCTTGAACATTATCAACAAGCCAACCAAGTGCAAAGAACGAGGTTTTCCGATGAAAGTCTGTCTTCCTCTATCCAACAAGTGATTGTCACATCACACTCAGGCTTGCCGGCTTATGGAGCTACAGCAGACAACACAAAACAAAATGAAACGCCCAAAATGTGTATCCTTGCACTTTCCATGATGATAGCTGGCATCCCCACTGTCCCTGTGCCGAGAGTGAAAGCGGAGGACATGATGTTGGCTGCACAAAAATTCAGAGCTGATAACCCAAACCTAAGTGGCGACATAGATGAAATGCTGAAAGATAGAAGAGAGAGAAAAGAGGTCTTTTGTGATCAACGTTTCCCCGTTAACAATGCAGATGAAAGGATGAATTGGAAAAGAATGAGGGAAAGTGCAATCCGTTATCCTCAAATTAACGTCTTGGTTATAGAGAGTGGTGATCAGTCAGATGCAAAGAAAGTCCTATCAAATAACTTAATGCTCGTATGAATGCTGGACCTTTTAGAATAAGTTGGCCTCAGGGAAAAAGACATTCCAATTGCTTCAAGGAATACTGTTTATAAATATGATGTTGTTAGTTCTTATACATTAGAAAAGAGCATTTGAAAGTAAATCTGTATATGATTGACTGTCGTAAGTTGTGCTTACAGTTCAGTTTTTTAATCTCAATTATGCTTTATAATTTGTAATAATATTCAAGACACAAAGTAATATAATGGGTGTTATTTACTATTACCAGCGATATCTGTGAATTTTGTATTATGAAGGCAAATACAAACTTCTAAATAATATCTAGAAAATAGTCTAGTTGTAAGTCTATTTGCAAATCAAACATTAAACAGAACACAATTCCTTCAACAACTACAAATAACCACAGTGTAAGTACTGTGATTCCTGGATATGTTGTTATTCCAGTCAAAGCTGGGAAAATCAACTCTACGTGCAAATCCTTCATCCTGACAGATAGAACACAGAGGGAGACAGCAAACAGCAAAGTCTCTGCATTGAAGTAAATTACTTGGGGCATTTTTATATTCAGGTGCTGGATCTGTTCAGCAGTAGCAATTTATTGTAGTTTTAAGTTTATTTTTCATTTTGAATTTTAAAAATATTTTATGTTCTTTTGCTTCAATCCTATTAGTTTTGAAGCATTTCTCATGTTTTAAAATGTAAGAGATGGGGAAATGCCCATCCAATTCTGTAGCTGGGCATTGACATTTTGGGACAGGGACTGGTCCACCTGCCACGTCAGATGCTGGCTTCTCTGAGAACAGGCCCTTGAATCTCGAGGTGCCGAGCTGTCCTCATTAGTTTAAAGGAAACAAGTGCAGACCCGTTTGGTCTGTTCCCCCAACGTGCGGTAGAGGGGGGAGGGGGCGGCGGCATGCGGCGTCACACACATTAACCACCCCCCTACACACACGCTAACTACCCCCCTTGTTAATGTATTAATATTATTAATTTGCTCCTTTTACCCCATAATCGGCCTATCTACTGACGCATAGCCCCCAACTCGCAGGCGCGTCTAGAGGGGGGGGGGGGTAGAGAGTGAGGGCAGAGAGAGAAGGGGGGGAGAGGGAGAGGGAGGGAGGGAGGGGGAGAGGGAGGAAGGGGGAGAGGGAGGGAGGGGGGGAGAGGGAGGGGGAGGGGGAGGGGAGGGAGGGGGGAGAGGGAGGGAGGGGGAGAGGAAGGGAGGAGGGAGAGGGAGGGGCGAGAGAGGAAGAGAGAGTGAGGGTGAGGGGGAGAGGGAGGAGGGGGGGAGAGAGGGGAGAGATGGAGGGGAGGGAGGGAGGGAGAGAGGGAGGGGAGGAGAGAGGAGGGGAGAGAGGGAGGGGGACATGGAGGGGGGACGGAGTGGGGGGGACAGAGAGGGGGGTGGGACAGGGAGGGGGGGACAGAGAGGGGGGGAACTGCCTCGCGGGGACGGTCCCACTTCGATCGGTGGAGGCGTATGGAGTTGTGCGGTTCTGGTCCCGACATCGCGCGGGGCTCCAAATATCTTGCACTGTCCGAAAATCCCGCACGCCAATGGCCTGTCGGCCTGCAGGCGCATTGAGGGCATACGCAGCGTCTCGACGGGCATACGCAGCGTATTGACAGCGTATGCCTAGCGCGTGGCGATGACGTCACCACCCGGCGTGCCATTGCGTGATGACTTCATCGCCCAACGCCGTGCGACGTCCAAATTCATTCGGCCCGCCTCCTGCCCAGCTTATTGGTGAGTATGATGTCGGGACCAGCCCCCCTTAACTCCATACGCCTCCGCGGTTCGAATTGGGACCGGCCCCGCGCGGCCATATGCCTCAAGCGACCACGTTTGGTCGCGCTAGACGCATGCAATCGCATGCTGATGGGACAGGCCCTTTATGCCTCGCACGACAATAACTGCCGCCGCCATGTTCAAGCCGGTGTGACCTCCGGTGACCTCCAGATCTGCAGAGCATTTTGAGAAGGGGGGGCGGGTTGGAGTGAGCGGGGGGGCGGGTAGGCGTGGGAGCTGTGGGAGGCGTGGCGCGAGCGTACTTGGAGCGGGGGGGTGGGGGGGGGGGAGTGGAGGAGAGACGGACTGCCAAATGAATAGAGAGAGGGAAGCGGTTGAATTGGTCGGCATGTGGGCATTGTGACGTCAGCAGCTGGTAAGAGCCATTTAGATTTTAAAATTGAGTTTTTTTTAGTTTTGTGATAAATTTTACTAAAAATCTGGGGAAATAATTGACCAAGGAGTGGATGTGCGAATGTAAAAGTTAAATCGCTAGTGAAATGGTGAAAATCTCGGCGTTTTTGCGTCTGGTTATCGTGGAGTAACGAATCAAAGGCAAAAATCAAAGGCAAAAAAAGGCAAAATGACACACACACACACACACACACACACACACACACACACACACACACACACACACACACACACACACACACACACACACACACACACACACACACACACACACACACATACACACACACACACACACACACACACACACACACACACACACACTTTTAAAAGTATATAGATGTGTGGGTCAATTTTTTTGGTTAGTGTCAGGAATGCACAGCCAGGGCTAGTGGTGGAGGCAGATACGATTGTGGCATTTAAGGACTTTTAGATATGCCCATGGATATGCAAGGAATGAAAGGATATGGATTATATGCAGGCAGATAAGGCTTGGTATTGGCATTATGTTGAGCACAGACATTGTGGGCCAAAGGGCCTGTTCTTGTGCTGTACTGATCCATGTTCTATGTTCTAAGTATTCATTTGATTTTTATAACCTCTATTCTTTTGCCCTGCACTCTTCTACATTCTCTTTATTTCTCAAGGGATGTCCTATTTACAGTCTCCTATTCCTGCCACATGTTTCCCTTCTCCAAACTCTCAATATCCATTTGCTTCCAATTTACTTCCACCAGGTCCAGCCTTATATTATTAAAATCTGCCCTCCCTAAATTTAGAACCATAACTTGTGGACCTTCCTTACCCCTGTCCAGCTTGAAACTGACAGAATTATGGTCACTTTCCCCAAACAGTGTACTCAGTGACGCTTGTACCACTTGCCTTCCACAGATTATTGGGGTCATGCAGTATAATCTCAACAAATGCATCAACCCTTTCTCAATTCAAAATTTTGTTGCATCATTGGATGAGCCCTTCATGACTCAGAATTGATTAGGACAGGCCCACAAATTCTTGTCCTAATCAATTTTGCAATGTTGCTCCCCTCCTGTTATATATTCCCCTTTTGAACCAACAGGTTATTTTACCCTCAGACACTAAGCTGCCAGTCCTGATGTTCTTTCCACCATATCCCTGAGATAGCACGTGCTGATCAATGCTTTCGGTTCATTTGCATTGCCAGTCAGCCATCTTGGATTCATAGATGCAAGTTAGTCATGAAGACATACACCTCTTGTGGTTACAAGAGCTCAGGACATGCATGTCCTTGTTAGAGTGAAGGGCAAGGCAGGATGATGAAGGAAATTGAGGCTTTGGTCAAGAGTAAGAAGGAGGCATAGGACAGGTATAGGTAGCTGGGATCAAGTGTATCCCTGGAGGAGTTCCTGGAACTACTGAGCAAAGTATAAAAGGGAATCAGGGTAAAAAGGGGACAGGAGATAGCACTGGCAGATAGCATTAAAGGATAATCCAAGAGATCTTCAAAGTACCTTTATCCAAGTAAATAAAGGGAAAAAGGATAACTAGAGAGAGAGTGGGACCCCTCAGGAATCAAAGCGGTCAACTCTGTGTGGAACCACATGACATGGACAAGGCCCTCAATGTGTATTTCTCCTCTGTCTTACCGTGGAGAAAGACAGGAGGACTGAGGAACTTGGGGCAGTCAATGGAAGGGTCTTGAGATCAGTCAGTGTTACCGCCAAAGAGGTGCTGAAGGTCCTGACATGTCTGAAGGTAGACCAATCTCCGGGGTCTGATCAGATATATCCGAAGACATTGTGGGAAACTAGAGAAGAAATTGCAGGAGTCTTGGTTGAAACTTATGTCATTAAAATCCTGGAGAGATGCCAGAAGACTCGAGGAAGGCAAATGTTGTGCCTCTATTCATGAATGGCTGCAGGAAATGGCTGGGAGCTATACGCCAGTGAGCTTAACATCTGTAGTTAGAAAGTTACTGGAGAGTATTCTGAGGGATAGGATATACATGCATTTAGATGGACAAGGGCTGATTAAATAGAGTCAGCATGGGTTTGTACATTTGTGAGATCATGCCTCACAAATCTGATTGAGCTTTTTGAAGATTTGACCAAAAGGTTTAATGAGGGCAGAGCTATCGATGTATATTTTGACTTCAACAAAGCATTAGATAAAGTTCCACATGGTCGGCTGCTCTAGAAGTTTAGATCACATGGGATCCAAGGAGAGATAGCTCAATGGATAGAACATTGGCTTCATGGAAGGAAGCAGAGGGTGATGGTGGAAGGTTGCTTCTCGGACTGGAGGCCTGTGATTACTGGTGTACTTCAGGGTTTAGTGCTGGGCCTGTTACTGTTTGTTACCTTCGTCAATAATTTGGATGAGAACATGCAGGGCCAGATTAGCAAGTTTGTTGTTGATACAAAAGTGGCTGGTTTTGCAGATAGTGAAGATAGTTGAGAAAAAATGCAGCAGGATCTTGATCGATTGGCCAGGCGGGCTGAGGAATGGTTGACGGTATTTTATACAGAGAAATATGAGGTGTTGCATTTTGGAAAGTATAACATGGGCAGTTTCTACTCAGTGAATGGTAGGGCTCTGGGAGTGTTGTTGAGCAGAGGGATCTAGGAGTGCAGGTACATTGTTCCTTGAAGGCGGCATCACAGGCAGATAGGGTGGTCGAAAAGGCACATTGGCCTTCATCAGTCAGAGTATTGAGTATAGTGGTTGGGAGGTCATGTTGCAGTTATATAAGACATTGGTGAGGCCGCATTTAGAGTATTGTGTTCAGTTCTGGGCGCCATATTGCAGGAAAGATATTGTCAAGTTGGAAAGGGTACAGAGATGATTCATGAGGATGTTGCCAGGACTCGAGCATCTGATCTATAGGGAGAGGTTGAGCAGGCTCTGACTCTATTCCTTGGAGTGCAGGAGGATGAGGGATGATCTTATAGAGGTGTATAAAATCATGAGAGGAATAGATGGGATGGACACACTGAGTCTCTTGCCCAGAGTAGGGGAATGGAGGACCAGAGGACATAGGTTTGTGGTGAAGAAGAAAAGATTGAATAGGAATTGGAGGGGTGACTTTTTCACACATGGGTGTATGAAACGAGCTGTCAAAGGAGGTAGTTGTAGTTGTAGCCTATGTTTAAGTTGGAGCAATGTTTAAGTAACAATTAGACAGGTACATAGATAGGACAGGTTTCATGGGATATGGGCCAAACACAGGCAGGTGGGACTAGTGTAGATGAGACATGTTTGTCGGTGTGGGCAAGTTGTGCTGAAGGGCCTGTTTCCACACTGTATCACTCTGTGACTCATAATTTTCTACACAGGAGGAGGACACGTTTAAGTGGGAACATAAATGACGTGCATAAAATTATGAGCAGCTAGATAGGGTAGACTGGAGGAAAATATCAGAGGTGAATAAAATGAATTAGTGAGGGTGTCAAATGTCACAGGGGGAAAGCAGGAGAATGGGGTTGAAGGGAAAAATAGATCAGCCATGTTTGAATGGCAGAGCATACTCGATGGACCGACTTGTCTAATGCTACTCTTATGTCTTATGAATTTATGGGAGGGTGAAGAGTTAGTGCAAGGGAGTAAAGATTTATGGATTGTCCGGTGGAATTTGTTTTCACCCACGGAATGTTGACTACCTGGAATGCCTAGTACCTGGATTGAGAGAATACCTGAGAGTCCACAAACGTTCGAGAGAGTGTTGGAAGCATAGTTGTGGCCAATATTTAAGTGTCGAGATGAGCACGTGAATCATTAAAGGCTGTGGGAAATTACTGGAAGACATTGGAAACTTGACAAAAAGAACGGGGAAAATATTGGAAACTTGATGAATGTCCTCAGTCTCCTTAGGAAATGGTGGCATTGATGTGCATTGATGGGATCTGTGGACTACAAGTACACCATGGACCATTTGTTCATTGATGCTCCCTATGGCCTTGTCCTTCATGGTGCATCAATTTAGCCTTGTCTTCCTCCCACATACCTAGTAAATCCATGCCTGTCTGCCATCTGGTCCTCAGGCCATTCTGATGGGGAATGGAGGTGTAAAGGGACTGGATGTCCACAGTAGAGATGAGCTGATTGGGAACTGGCAATTGGAAGATATTGAGGTGCTGAAGAGCATCGAAGGTGCCTTGGAAGAAGTTCATAAGGGACTGGACAAGGAGGAACTAGAGAGAACCAAGATATTTCGACATAGATTTGGTGGGGTATCAGCAAGCAGATACAGCGGGTCTGTCAGGGCAGTCCGCCTTATGGATTTTGGGAAGATGGAAATGGGCAGTGAGGGGTTAAGGAACTATAAGCTTGGATACTGTGGACGGGAGAGCACCAGAGATGATAAGATGGTTTGGGAAATGGTGCCTGAAGTTTATCAATGGGGTTTATGGTCAAGGGTTATAAGGTATTCAAGAGATGATGTCTGGGCTCAGCACAGTCGAGGGCAGCCTGCCCCACTACATGGGCGCCTCCTTTGTCAGTGGATTTGATGACTATATTTAGATTGGTACTGTGCGTGGGGAGGGCTGCACTTTCAGAGGGGATGAGATTGGAGAGGTTCGGCCCTTTGATGTCTGGCGGCATTTGGAGATTAATAGGTCAAGAGAGGAAAAATGGCGACCAGGGAGAGTTTGACAACCTTTTGGCTCCTTTTCACCTTTGGCCTTTGGTACATATTCGACTCATCAACTGATCACCACCTAGTCAGATATCCAACTATCACTTGCTAGGTTTAATGCCACCTTACCTTTCTTATCCAGCTCAATCACTCAAGCCTGATGTGCTGGCAGCTCACTCATGGCTGGTGGGCTAGCAGTTGACTCACAGCTAATCCTTGAAATTCCATTTCAAGCAGGGTGTAAGGCCACCAAATTCAAATGCAGTTTCTTACCACTTCAAGCAGGGTGCAAGGCCACCAAATTCAATTGCAGTTTCATACCACGTGACTGATGTTTCAGTGGAAGACCATTTTGGGCTCAGTGATCACAACTCTACAGTTGTTAAGTTTGTTATGAATAGGGAGAAGGTTGAACCTTGAGGAAAGGTACTAAATTGGAACAGGGCAAAGTACAACTTGATTAGAAGGAACTCAGGAGGGTATACTGAGCAAGGGTGAGGAGTTGGACTTTGGGAGGTTGAATGTAAGTGGAAAATATACAATGAATGGCATGACTCTTAACAGCATTGATGTACAGAGGGGACTTGGTGTCCACGTCCATAACTCCCGTAAAAGGGCAACACAAGCAGAGAGAGAGAGTGGTAAGGAAGGTGTACGTTATGCTTCCTTTCATAGGTCAGGGCATAAGAGTCAGGAAGTCACAATGCAGCTTTCTAGGACTTTGGTTTGGCCAGATTTGGAGTATTGCATGCATTTCTGATTGCCCATTATGGGAAAAACATAGAAACATAGATAACTTCGGAAACCTAGAAAATAGGTGCAGGAGTAGGCCATTCGGCCCTGCACCGCCATTCAATATGATCATGGCTGATCATCCAACTCAGTATCCCATACCTGCCTTCTCTCCACACTCCCTGATCCCATTAGCCACAAGGGCCACATCTAAGGACGTGTTAGCTTTGGAAAGTGTGCAGAGGTTTACCAGAATGATGCCTGGATTGGAGTGTATTAGGCACAGAGAGCAGCTGGACAGACTTAGGTGGTTTTCTTTGGAATGCTGGGCGACCTGATAGAAGTATATAAAATGATGTGAGACGCAGATAGGATATACAGTCAGATCCTTTTACACATGATGGAAAAGCCAGATACTAGAGGAAAGAGCTTTAGGATGAGAGAGGCAAAGTTTAAAGGAGATTTGCAGGGCAAGTTATTTTTTACACAGAGGTGGTGAGTGCCTGGAACGTGCTGCCGGGGGGTAGTTGTTGAGGCAGATACTACAGAAGCATTGAAGCAATTTGGGGATTTTTCTTGTGCTCTGCTGTTCAATGATCTACAGAACGTTCTAAACCAGGAGCACGAGGATAGCCGGAGAAAGATTAGGTCCTCTTAAGGGTGGGTGCATGGAATGTGTTGCCAGAGGAGGTAGATGAGGCAGGCATTTAAACACCATTTAAAAGATATTTGGACAGGTTCATGGTTAAGAAAGGTTTAAAGGGATACTAGACCAAGTGCAGACCCATTGGGTCTGCTCCCCCAACGCATGATTCCACCACTCACCTGTTCCCTCAACGCAATATTGCTCCACTCACGCATAGCCCCCAACTGCGCAGGCGCGGCTCATTTCACCTCATCTCCCAGCACTCTCTCCTCCACCTCTTCACCCTCCCTGTTCGCTCCCTAGAGAGGGAGGAGGGGTAGAGAGGTGGTAGAGAGGGAGTGGGATAGAGAGGGAGGGGAAGGGGATAGAGAGGGAGAGGGAGGGGGGTAGAGAGGGAGGGGCAGGGGTTAGAGAGGGAGGGGGAGGGGGTAGAGAGGGAGAGGGAGGGGGGTAGAGAGGGAGGGGCAGGGGTTAGAGAGGGAGGGGGAGGGGGTAGAGAGGGAGAGGGGTAGAGAGGGAGAGGGAGGGGGTAGAGGGAGAGGGAGGGGGATAGATTGGGGGGGGAGTGGTTACTACCCTCCCTACCTGCTCCTCTCTATCTCCTCCTCATTTCCCTCATCCTCCTCCTCTCACTCCCATTCCCTGCCCCAGCAGCAGGTCATAGAGCAGCGCCAGAGCCTGGAACTCGGCCTGGTTCTTGTACTCAGCCGGCCCTGACTGTAGACTGCAGCTGTCAGCTCGGCCGCTACCTGGGCTCCAGTCCAGGCCCCGATTTCATCTCCGGGCTGGTCCCTGACCCCGGACCCAGGCTGGTCCTTGGCTCCAGCAGTGGCTTCTTTCTAGGCCCCGGTCACGGCCCCATCCCAAGCCCTGGGCTTGGCCCTCACTCCAGCTCCAGCACGAGGCTCGGCTCCAGCCCAGGCCCAGGCCCTGGGCTCGGCCCGCGGCACCACCCTCCCCACCGGGCGTCGGGCTTTGGGCTTTGGGCGCCGACAGCCGCTGCCACTCCTCATTCACCGCAAGAGCTGGAGTGCCCCTTCCTCCCGGAATGTCCCATCCTGCCCTGCGAGTGCATTGTGACATCACTCAGATTTTTTTCCCCAAAGTGGGTGAGATTGGGCTGTTTTTTAAATTTCAAGGATCAATAACTTCGGAAATATAGGTGGAAATGCGACGGGAAGATGTTTATCGCCACCACGGGAAAAATGTGAGTAGGATGTGTGAAAATGGGAAGGCTGTGGCCAAGCATTTGGAAGAAAATAGGAATTAACCAGATTGACACACACAGACACAAACAAGATGAAGACATTTAGTTATATGGAAATGGGCCAAACTCAGGCAGATGGGACTAATGTAGAAGGAGTATCTTGTGTAGGAAAGAACTGTAGATGCTGGTTTAAATCAAGGGGCACCTAAGCTTGGGTTGAAGGGCCTATTTCTGTGCCATACGACTCAATGGGTAATCTACATGTGAAACTGGGAGTTGTGGACAAGATCCTAAATGGATATTTCTTACTTGTGTTGACCAAGAGAAAGAACATGGAGGATAGAGCTCAGGAAGGGGTACTTGGATAATGTGGACCAGGTCTGTGTTAATATGGTGGAGGTGTTTACCAACAATATAGATGTAAGATTATGAGAAGCAATGATATGGCAGATAGTCCAAATCTTTTTTCCCTTGGTAGGATATGGAAAACGAGAAGGTATAAGTTTAATATGAAAGGATGAAGTTTTAAGGGGGACTGTTAAACTTCGATTTGCTTCAAACAGACAACCACACAATAAAGTTAGTAATAAAGCAGTAATGTCTTTATTTTACCAGTTGGATGTTGGGGCAGCTCTGTATGATAACACAGACACGGAGCTCCTATTGTTCCACACACAGATGTAATGTACAAACACCGTACCTTCAGCAATTCAGCAATTCTTTATCTTCCAGAACATTCTCGTACAGAATCCCGCCATGTCCATATATGGTCATATTAAAGCTCTGTAGTCTCTTCCAATTTCAGTAAAGCTATTGTCCCTATATGGTTTTGCTCAAAGAAGGAGCATTCCTTATCTTTGCAGATTCAAGCAGTTTTGCTTCTGACCTTGAGGGTCTGCATATTTCCTTCTTAGCTTCTTCTTCTTGCGTATGGCGTGCACAGTCTAAGGTTGTAGGACAACTTGTTCTATTTGATCTTACTTGATTATGCACGCCAGGTTGATTGCATTCGTCGAAACGGCGGACCATGTGAAGGTTGCAATCTCCCACTCCCTTTTTAGCTGAAAGTTCAGACTATAACTACAGGGCAAAGACAAGGCACCCATTTTGTATACTTTTAAATCTACAAGCACAGGGTGTCCATTTTGTAACCTACTTGACTTCTGTACTTTAACTCTTTCAGGATATGTTTTATTTTGTGGAGTGTGACTGATATCGGCATTGTGCGGCTAAGGGAGGCAGTGGATTCCCACACAATTCCTACGCTTAACTGATATTTAGTCAAGCAGTTAAAAAGGCAAACACAGGAGGGTATTGTCCTAATATCGGCGCCGACTTTAACATCGGGAGCCTGGGAGCTCCAAACCGGCGCGGCCTTGCCGGCTTCGGCAGCCGCGGTCTCCAACCAGGAAGCGGCCGTTCCAGGTGGCCCAGCCGCCGAGAGGACTCTCCCGACGCCGGGGCAAGACCACCCGGTGAGAACGGCCAGGAACATCGGGCCTCCGTAGAGGCAATTGCGGTGGCCTCAATAGGCCTGACTTTGGGGTGAACTTGGGGTGGGGACTGGACATTGTGCCTTCCTCCACAGTGGTATCCACTGTGGGGGGATGATTTTTTTTGTCTATTGTAATCCTGTAAGTCTATGTCCAAGATGGCTGCCATGAAGAGAAAGTGGACGCTGGCGCGCTTTGGCTGCCGCTGCTCTCTCTTCACATTGTGTTTTTGATTTTCTGTTTTTGGATTGAATTCTGTTTTTAATTTGTGTCTCTGTGATGTCTTTATTACTTATTTTATTCTGATTATATGTTTTTATTCCTATTAATCTATGTAAGGTGTCCTTGAGATGTCTGAAAGGCGCCCATTAAATAAAATTTATTATTATTATTAATGTGGTAAATATGACTAGTGTAGATGGGCAAATAATTGAGCATGGATATGGAAAGGCCTATTTATGTGCTGTACAACTCTATCTCACAACGACCAGAGGGCATGTGCAGTAGGGACGAGATGGGTTGAGGGGATCTGAGGAAGGATTGTTTCACCCATAGGGTGGAAGGAATCTGAAATAGTCTGAATTCCAGAGGATAGACACAAAAAAGCTGGAGTAACATAACAGGTCATACAGCATCTCTGGAGAAAAGGAATAGGTGATGTTTCAGATCGGGATCCTTCTTCAGACTGAGTGAAAGGGAAATGAAAGATAAAGGTGGTAATGTAGAAATATAGAACAAATGAATGAAAAATATGCAAAAATGTAACAATGATAAAGGAAACAGGCCATTGTCAGCTGTGTGTTAGGTGAGGCCGAGTTAGACTGAGAATCAACAAGACAACCTTGAAGCTGGTACAACTGGGGTGGGGGAGGGATGGAGAGAGATGGGGATGCAAGGGTTACTTGGAGTTGGAGAAATCAATATTCATACCACTGGGTTGTAAGCTGCCCAAGCGAAATATGAGGTGTTGTTCCTCCAAGTTATGTTTGGCCTCACTCTGACCATGGTGGAAGCCTAGAGCAGAAAGGTCAGTGTGGGAATGGGAAAGGGTTCAAAGTGTTTGGCAACTGGGAGATCTAGAGGAGGCAGGAACTTTCTCGTCATTCGATAAGTATCTGATCAAGCACATGATGGTTACTTGATGGTTGGCATGACATTTTGGGCTGAAGGGCTTGTTTTGGCCGTGTGGCTCTAAGGCCTTGACTTATTTAGGTGTTACAACTGAATTGAGTCTGACTCCATGCATCTTATCACTGGCTCTCTTGGTGGTTTTCTTCAGTTGCTTGATCAAAGGGAAAATCTTCCGTTTCCGTTCAGCTAGTCATCAGTGCCTTACCCTGGGTTAGAAACCATTCTATTGGGCAACAATTAACATCAGCTCAGATCCTCTTCCCAAGTCATTGCTCAGTAACTCCTGCTGGAGTTGTTCTGCAGGAACCTCAAATATGATGACTTGTCTCGACAAATAATATCAATAGATGAGGTCAGCACTTTAGCCAAGGTTCTGCTGGAATGTCAAAAACCTATGAAACATGTCACTCCTAAGAATTTGTGGGTATAAATAAAGTGCAATTCTTAGCAAGCAACAGTTAACCCAACTGGAGTAATTTAATGTTTCAGATAGTGCTTGAACACATTTTTGTACTGATGAACTGAACAGAGATGATACATCTGACACATCGAAGAAGGACACAAAATACTGGAGTAACTCAGTGGGTCAGGCAGCATCTCTGGAGAGATGGAATGGGTGACATTTCGGGTTGAGACCCTTCTTCAGACTGAGTCAGGGGAGAGGGAAACTGGAGATATGGGTGGGTACTAAGAGGATGTAAGGTGTGAAAACCACAGATCAAAGCAGACGCCAATCAAGGAAATGTAGAATGGTTCATTGTTGGCTAAGGGGAAGGTGACAACGAGGCATACAAAAAATAAAATTAATCAGTAGAACAGTGGTGGGGGAGGGATGGAGAGAGAGGGAAAGCAAGGGTTACTTGAAGGTAGAGAAATCAATATTCATACCAGGATAGTGTTAAATTCAAGGAAGAGGCATGTAAATTGGGCAGAGGAACCAGCAAATTGGAGGACTGGGAGAAATTTAAATCTCAACAGAGGAGGACAAAGGGGTTAATTAAGAGGGGGGGAAAAAGAGCATGAAAGAAAGCTTGCGGGGATTATAAAAACTGACTGTAAAAGCTTCTTTAGATATGTAAAAATAAAAAGATTAGTGAAGCCTTACAATCAGAGACAGGTGAATTTATGATGGGAAACAAGGAAATGGCAGAACAGTTAAACAAGTACTTTGGTTCTGTCTTCACTAAGGAAGACACAAATGATCTCCCGGAAATACTAAGGGACCGTGGATCTAGTGGGCGGGAGGAACTGAAGGGAATCCACATTAGTCATGAATTGGTGTTAGGTAAACTGTTGGGACTGAAGGCAGATAAATCCCCAGGGCCTGATGGTCTGCATCCCAGAGTACACAAGGAGGTGGCCCTAGAAACCGTGGATGCATTGATGATCATTTTCCAATGTTCTATAGACTGGATCAGTTCCCATGGACTGGAGGGTAGCTAACGTAACTCCACTTTTTAAGAAAGGAGGGAGAGAAACCAGGGAGACAAACCAGCTTACATCTGTAGTGGGGATGATGCTTGAGCCGATTATTAAAGATGTAATAGCAGCGATGGGATCGGTCAAAGTCAGCATGGATTTATGAAGGGGAAATCGTGCTTGACTAATCTTCTGGAATTTTTTAAGGATGTAACAAGTAGAATGGATAAGGGAGAGCCAGTGGATGTGGCGTATCTGGACTTTCAAAAAGCCTTTGACAAGGTCCCACATAAGGGATTAGTGTGCAAAATTAGAGCACATGGTATTGGGGGTAGGGTATTGATATGGATAGAGAACTGGTTGGCAGACAGTAACAAAAAGTAGGAATTAACGGGTCCTTTTGAGATTGGCAGGGAGTTACTAGTGGGGTGCCGCAAGGCTTGGTGCTGGGAACCCAGTTAATTCCAATAGGTATTAACGGTTTAGACGAGGGAATTAAATGTAACATTTCCAAATTTGCACATTACACAAAGCTGGGTGGCAGTGTGAGCTGTGAGGATGCTATGAGGCCACAGGGTGACTTGGATAGGTTGGGTGAGTGGGCAGATGCATGGCAGATGCAGTATAATGTGGATTAATGTGAGATTATCCACTTTGGTGGCAAGAACAGTGTAATGAGTAGACTCAAATGCATATCATAATACAACACATGTTTATTAAACCCTCTTACAGCATCGAACTGCAGGACATTACATTTCCTAGCATCTACTCATACTGCCCGGCGTAGGCAGGCACTTGTTAATATAAAACGCATAATAGACGGAGTCACTACTAACAAGCACTACAATTGGCTACAATTACAGTAGGAAATAACCAATCAACATCTTTCCTTGTAGAAATGAAAGAAAGCATCGGTGGATAAGCAATATAGGTTGCGGAACGTTAATAACGCATATGGGGACGTTTTTTGGGTACACAAAATCACTGTATCTAATGGGTGGCCTGCTAACCCGTCTGGGGCGTGTGTGGTACAAATCCGCCTCACCTCCTTTTAGCGGAGAAGATACTGGGGAGGGAATGGGGGAAATGACCGGGGGACCCGACAGGTCGGGGAGGTGACGAGATAGGCGAGCTGGGACAGCGTGCATGGGTTTGTTCAAAATAGTGACCAATAGTGGTCAGTTTCTATAGTCACAGACTTCCCAAAAAGAAAGTCTTTGAATTTCGTGCAGGCGAAAACCACTGCGAGCAATTCTTTTTCGATCTAGGCGTAACGTTGTTCAGTGTCAGTTAGTGTGCGACAGGCGTAAGAAACATGCTTGCAGTGACCATCGGTAGTGGTCTGCAGGCAAGCAGCACCGAGTCCGTACTGGGGCGCATCGCAGGTGAGCGTTACTGGTAACTCCAAAGCAAAGTAGGCAAGAGTAGGTGCTCTAGCCAGCTGCAATTTTAGAGTGTCAGAAACTCTTTGGTGCTGCGGATACCAGGACCATGCAGCGTCCTTATGTGTCAGTTCTCGCAGGGGGTTGGGAATAAATTTTGCTGAGTTATTTGTTTCCAACCTCATGTCACTGAGGTTGGGAATAAATTTCCCCAGGTAGTTGACCATTCCAAGGAACATTTGTAGAGAGAGAGGGAGAGAGAGTGGGGAGAGAGAGGAGGAGGGAGAGAGAGAGAGAGAGAGAGAGAGATAGAGGAGGGGGGTGGGGCGGCAGCCCGAGAAATCTGAGGACGGTGAAAAGCAGCGGGGGGACCAGCTGATCGTGGCTTCCGCCAGCGTGACAGAGCCGGACCGGGCCGGGGGGGGACAGACGATTGGGCCTCCCTGAAGATGAGTAGAGAGGAGAGGGGAGGAGGTGAGAAGAGGAGGGGGGGTGTGGGGGTGAGTGGACTCCGAAATGCGGAGACAGAAACGGCTTCTGTCTCTCTGGGAATCGGCAGCTGAGTGAGCCGGGCAGGGGATGGGAGGGGCAGGACTTCATAAGCTGCGCCAGCAGTGTGGAGAAAACCACTTCAGTGCGTGGGCGCCGCTGACACCGCAATGTGCAGAACAAAGATCCTAGAGCTGAGCTGAGCTGTAGGGTCTTTGCTGCAGAACGTTCCCGATCTTTCTGAGCCTTTTGCAGAACGGGGGGGGGGGGGGGAGGGGGTGGGTGGGTGAACATACCTCGTGGAAAACTGCGCATGCGCGTTGACAGCAGCTGTATTAATGCACAGCGGCGGGGAGGTGGGGCCAGGAGGCAGGTGGGCCTGGATTAGTGGGTATGTGGGCATTGTGACGTCAGCAGCTGGCAAGCACCGATTATTTTTTAAAAAGTGAGTTTTGTGAACAATGTTATTCAAAATTTGGGGAAATAATTGACCAAATTTAGAGAGGAGCGGATTTCTGAAATCATAAGGTAAACCACTACCGAAACATGTAAAAACCTCCCCGTTTTTGCGTCTGGTTTTCGAGGAGAACCGTTTCAAAGGCAAAATTACACACACACACACACACACACACACACACACACACACACACACACACACACACACACACACACACACACACACACACACACACACACACACACACACACGAGTTTAAAAAATATATAGATAGATAGATTGATGTCAGTCAATAATCTGTCTCTTGTGATGGAGACTGTGAGATCAAGAAACGGAAGGGAGATGTTGGATATGGTCCAAATTAATTAACGTTTAATATAGCGGTCGATTTTTATATCGTTCGAGAAATTAACCCTCTAGCCGCTAAATGGACAACATGGTTAAGGGGAATGTCTTTGATACGCATGCGAGCTCACCAAAGAGACCTTCAGAGCTTCTTCACAGATAAGTCTTCCTAAACACAGTCTTTTGATGAATAGGTTCTTTATTGTTGATGAAAAACAATAAGGTACATCCAAACTTCTTCCGACTCATTACTACAATCTTCATTGAACTCCAGCTTAATACTTTAAACATTAGAAAACTCCTTGTGTCTCCGTTACACTTCGCATGGTTGAAGGGTAAACTTTCTCCATGTTCGTTGCAAACTAAACTACAAACTAAGCTTCTGCACAAGATACATAGCCCAAAACACGCCCTAAAACACGTCATAAATCTGGCTCACAATATAACGGACAGTCTAAAATTTAAAGACACATGCCATCATCAATGACATGCAAAACAAGCCAAATGGCCATTACACAGGACGGATATTGGTGGTGAAGTTGATGAAGTTCGTGAGTTCTGCATGGGTGCAGGAGGTAGCATCGATGCAGTTGTCAATATAGCAGAGGTAGAGTTCAGAGATAGGACCAGTGTACTCCTGGAACACTCACTCTGCAGCAACCCCGACATTATAAACAAACCTGCCGACAAGGTCTGGCGCGCTGACCGGGCTGAGAGCCAGATGACAACTCTCAGACACCTCCTCCTACTTATCCTTGGACCATGATCCCATACGTGAGCACCAGGCCTTAATCTCACACTTCATTTAAGATTTCATCACTTCCAGCTGTCTGAGCTTCCACAGCCTCCAACCCTATCGTTCCCCAGCACTGCACGTCCAACTTTATTTTCTCCCCAAAATCCACAAACTAAACTGCCCTGGCAGACCCATTGATTCTGCTTGTTCATGTCCCACTGAATAGTTTCCACATTCTTCGACTCCATCTTATTCCCCCATGGTCCAATCCCTCCCTACCAAAGACACCTTTGTCTCTTCAATGACTTCCGTTTTCCAGGCCACCACTACCTCATCTTTACTACGGATGTTCAGTCACTCCACACATACATCCCCCACCAGGAAGGTCTTAAAGCCCTCCATTTCTTCCTTGACCGCAGATCCATCCAATTTCCATCTACTAACACCTTTCTCTGCCTAGCAGAGCTGGTCCTTACCCTCAACAACTTCCGCATCAACTCCTCCCACTTCCTCCAAATCCAAGGCGTAGCTATGGGCACTCACATGGGCCCAGCTGTGCCTGCCTCTTTGTAGGGTACATCGAACAATCACTGTTCCAGGCATACACTGGCCCTATCCTCGAACTCTACCTCCGCTACATTGACAACTGCATAGGTGCTACCCCCTACACCATGCAGAACTCACTGACTTCATTAACTTTACTACAAATTTCCATCCTGCACTTAAATTCACTTGGACCATCTCTGGCATCTCCCTACGTTTCTTGATCTCACCGTCTCCATCACAGGAGAGAAACTATCCACTGACATCTATAAACCTACTGACTCCCATAGCTATCTAGACTACACTTCTTCCCACCCTGCTTCCTGTAAAGACTCTGTCCCCTACTCCCAATTCCTCTGTTAATGCCGCATCTATGCCCAAGGTGAGGTGTTCCATAACAGGTCATCGGAGATGTCCTCATTCTTTAGGGAACAGGGGTTCCTCTCTTCCATTACAAAAAATATAGAACAGATCATTGTTAGTTGGGAGAAGGTAACCACAAAGCAAAAGAGATAAAATGTAGTCGGAGACAGTGAGACTTGTCAGAGAACTGGGAAGGGGGAGGGGATGGAGAGGGAGGAAAAGTCTCTTTGCAGGGAGAGAGGAGGAGTCTCTCGCCCAAAGTAGGGGAATCGAGGACTAGAGGACATAGTTTCAAGGTGAAGGGGAAAAGATTTAACAGGAATCTTAGGGGTAACTTTTTCACACAAACAGTGGTGGGTGTATGGAACAAGCTGGCAGAGGAGGTAGTTGAGGCTGGGACTATCCCAATGTTTAAAGAACAGACAGGTACATGTATAGGACAGGTTTGGAGTGACATGGACCAAGCGCAGGCAGGTGGGTCTAGTGTAGCTGGGACATATTGGCCGGTGTGGACAAGTTGGGCCAAAGGGCCACACTGTATCACTCTATGACCCCATGACTCTAGATGAGGCCCTCACTAGGGTCTCCGCAATATCCCGCAGCTCCGCTTTTTCTCCCCCTTCCCTCATTCATAACAGGGACAGAGTCCCCCTTGTCCTCACCTTCTACCCCACCAGCTGTGGATACAGCACATAATCCTCCGACATTTACGTCACCTCCAACGGGATCCCACTACTAGCCACATCTTCCAATCTCCACCCTTTTCGGCTTTTCACAGAGACCAATCCCTCCGCAACTCACTGGTCAACTCGATCCTTCCCACCCATAAACCACCCCTTCCCCAAGAACTTTCCCCTGCAACCGCAGGAGATGCAATACCTGTTGCTATACCTTCCCCCTCGACTCCGTCCAAGGATCCCGACAGTCTTTTCAGGTGAGGCAGAGGTTCATTGACACCATATCCAACCTCCTCTACTGTATCCACAGTTCCAGGTGTGGACTCCTGTATATCGGCACGAGCAAACGCAGGCTCAGTCCGCCTAAACCTGCCATCCGGTTGCTCAACACTTTAACTCCTCCACCCATTCCCACACTGACCTTTCTGTCCTGGGCCTTCTCCATTGTCAGAGGACATTGACTTCTCTAACTTCAAGTAGCCCTTGCTTTCCCTCTCTCTCCATGCCTCCCCCTTCCCAGTTCTCCGACGGGCCTTACTGACTCCGACTACATTTTATATCTGTTTGCTTTGACGTTACCTTCTCCCAACTAACAGTTTGTTCTACATTTTCCCTAATCACCATTCCCTTTGTCCTGTTATCACAACTTACCCTTCCTTATCTACACATTTCCTTATCCATGTATCCCCTGACATCAGTCTGAAGAAGTGTCTCAACCTGAAATGTCACTCATTCCTCTCTCCAGGGATGCTGCCTGGCCCACTGAGTTACTCCTGCATTTTGTGTCTATCTTTGTACCCTACAAAAAGGCAGGCATACGAGTGCCCATGGCTATGCTTTTGATTTGGAGGACGGGGGACGTCGAAGGAGAAGTTAAGAGTAAGGACCAGCTAGCGAGGAGAGTGTTAGTAGAGGGAAATTGGCTGGTTCTGCGGTCGAGGAAGAAACGGAGGGTGTTAAGGCTTTAAGGAAATGGCTGTTCCTTCCTACACATGACCTGAAACATTGTCTGTTCATTCACTCTGCTGATGCTGATGTGAGCACTGACTTTATGCTCTGTCCTGCAGTTCACAGCACTGCCATTAGATGGTAGTGCAAGCCCACAGTTGTTCCATTAGTGCAAGAAAGAAGCCCAGAGATTTATGGAAACTCTGCTTACCAGAACCCATCCAGTTGAGGCAATTATGTGATTCGTCTGGAATGCACGATAAATATTCCCATCACCCATTGTCCACTCACCAGTAAAGGGAAAGGACAGACACTTTATAGTATAGAAGTTGTGAGGTCATGTTGCAGGTGTATAAGACATTGGTGAGGCCACATCTAGAGATTTAGAGTATTGTGTTCAGTTCTGAGCAGCATGTGGTAGGAAAGCTTTTGTCAAGCTGGAAATGGTAGAGAAGATTTACAAGGATGTTGCCAGGACTAGGGGGGTCTGAACTATAGGCAGAGGTTGCGTAGGCTGGGGCTCTATTCCTTGGAGCGCAGTGTTCTGCAGGGGTCAGTGTTGGATACACTACATTTCATGTTACATGTTAATGATGGAATTGATGGCTTTGTGGCCATGTTTGCGGATGATATGAAGATAGGTGGAGCGGCAGGAAGTGCTGAGGAAGCAGGGAGACTGCAGAGTCTGCAGAAGGATTTGGACAGGTTGGGCGAGTGGGCAAAGGAGTGGCAAATGGAAAGTCTTGTGTACAGCAAAGTGTACAGTCTTGCACTCTGGTGTAAGGAATAAAGGCATAGACTACTTTCTAAATGGGGAGAGGATTCGGATGTTTGAGGTGCAAATGGACTTGGGAGTGCATCCGAAAGGTTAGTTTGCTGGGTGAGTCAACGGATGGCAAATGGAATTTGCATTCATTTGGAGGGGACAGAATATAAAAGCAAAAATGCAATGCTCATGGTTTATAGGATGCTGGTGAGGCCATATTTGTAATATTGCGTGTAGTTTTAGGCCTCATATCTGAAGAAGGATGTGCTGGTGTTGGCCTTGTGCCTATTCAAAACTTTAACCTGTGGGCCCACTCTATACTTATTCATGGGGCCACAGTTTAAGAATAAGTACACTCTGGAGTTTAGAAGGATGAGAGGGTATCTCATTGAAACATATAAGATTGTTATGGGTTTGGACACGCTAGAGGCAGGAAACATGTTCCCGATGTTGGGGGAGTCCAGAACCAGGGGCCACAGTTTAAGAATAAGGAGTAAGCCATTTAGAACGGAGACGAGGAAACACTTTTTCTCACAGAGAGTGGTGAGTCTGTGGAATTCTCTGCCTCAGAGGGCAGTGGAGGCGGGTTCTCTGGATGCTTTCAAGAGACAGCTAGATAGGGCTCTTAAAAATTGTGGAGTCTGGGGATATGGGGAGAAGGCAGGAACGGGGTACTGATTGGGGATGATCAGCCATGATCACATTGAATGGCGGTGCTGGCTCGAAGGGCCAAATGGCCTACTCCGGCACCTATTGTCTATTAAAGATAGTGAGTAAGTAAGTAAGTAAGTAAGTTTATTGACCAAGTATTCACATACAAGGAATTTGCCTTGGTGCTCCGCCCACAAATAACAACATGACATACAGTGATAATTATGAATCTCAGAAAACACTAAACATTAATAATAATAAAACATTAATGATAAAACACCATTGATCAAGCATGTGAACCAACAAAATTCCAGATCAAAGGGAGGCTACAGATTTTTGGCTGTTGAGTAGAGCAATTACTCCTGGATAAAAACTGTTTTTATGTCTGGCTGTGGCAGCTTTGACAATCCGGTGTCGCCTTCCAGAGGGAAGTGATTCAAAAAGTTTGTGGCCAGGGTGAGAGGGGTCAGAGAGGATCTTGCCCGCTCGCTTCCTGGCCCTTGCAGTGTACAGTTCATCAATGGAGGGAAGGTTGCAGCCAATAATCTTCTCTGCTGATCGGACGATTTGCTGCAGCCTCCAGGTGTCGTGCTTGGTGGCTGAGCCAAACCAGACCATGATGGAGAAGGTGAGAACAGACTCTACGATGGGCGTATAGAATTGGACCATCATTGCCTGTGGCAGATTGTGCTTCCTCAGCTGCCGTAGGAAGTACATCCTCTGTTGTGCCTTTTTGACTGTGGAGTCGATGGTAGCCCCCCACTTAAGGTCCTTGGAGATGATGGTTCCCAGGAATTTAAAAGACTCCACAGATGTGACTGTTGTGTTATTGCTGGTGAGTGGGGGGAGGGGAGGGGGAGCTCTCCTAAAGTCTACAATCAATTCCACTGTCACTGTCTCCTCCCATCCCCCCGCCCTCAGGCAACTCCTCCTTCCTTTTTCCTTCCTTCTCCCCCCCACCCCCCATCAGTCTGAAGAAGGGGTTCGGCCCGAAACGTCGCCTATTTCCTTCGCTCCATAGATGCTGCTGCACCCGCTGAGTTTCTCCATCCTTTTTGTGTACCTTGTAGGTTAATTGGCTTGGTGTATGTCTAAACTGTCCCTGGTGTGTGTAGGATAGTGTTAATGTGCGGGGATCGCTGGTTGTCGCGGACTAGATGGGCCGAAGGGCCTGTTCCCGCGCTGTACCTCTAAAACTAAAACTAAAACAGTGCAAGCAGTAGTGTTAGCGGCAGAGGGAGTACAGGCATGTGATGGTGTCCAGCGGCGAACACCTCTGCTACTGCAGCACTTGCCACCTGCTGCACTGTGGTTCAGACCTAATTATGTTGAGGTTTCTGCAATTTGACTTAAACATTGCAGAGAACACTTAATGGTAGTAAAATTTAATTAGGAGAGACTGATTCTGTCTCTGGCTAATAGAAGAGTGTGAATAATAAATCTGAAAACTCATATTCAGTTATGGCACCATCTCATATATGGTGAGCATGTCAGTGTTAGATTAATCAGCCTAATCATTTTGATGCCCCTGATAAAAAGACTTTGTAGGATTTAAATCTCTTTTAATTAAACATGTTCCCAGTTGCTGTGGGAGAAGAAATAGCTGGCACTGATAACTGCAAGAAACAAAACTCACGAGAAGGGGGGTTGAAGTCTGTTTATAACGTGCCTGAAATAAATTCTGAAAAAATGGATGCTCCCTCAGTGTTTATAGCATAACATAAAAAGAGACTGCAAAAACTGCAGTTTGCATGTAGACTTATGAGCTTTGTAACCAGGCCTTTGGGAAGTGTGCCACTAATATGGGTGGTGAATCTGTGGAATTCTTTGCCACGGAAGGCTGTGGAGGCCAAGTCAAAGGTTATTTTTAAGGCAGAGATAGATACATTCTTGATTAGTATGGTTGCCAGGTGTTAGGGGGAGAAGGCAGAAGAATGGGGTTTGGAGGGAGAGATAGATCGGTCATGATTCAATGGCGGAGTAGACTTGATGGGCCGAATGGCATAATTCTGCTCCTATCACTTATGACATAACCTTATAATATCTCTTCAAGGATTTAAGTCACAGGTAGATTGAAAGTGAAGATTTTTGAGAATTATAACAGCAGTTTAGTTTGATTACATCAGTTGCATTTTCTAAACATTAACTAACAAAGTAACATCAAAGATAGACACAAAATGCCGGTGTAACTCAGCGGGACAGGCAGCATCTCTGGAGAGAAGGAATGGCTGACGTTTCTTCTCTGCAGAGATGCTGTTGTCCCACTGAGTTACTCCAGCATTTTAGACAATAGACAATAGACAATAGGTGCAGGAGTAGGCCATTCGGCCCTTCGAGCCAGCACCGCCATTCAACGTGATCATGGCTGATCATCCCCAATCAGTACCCCGTTCCTGCCTTCTCCCAATATCCCCTGACTGCTATATTTAAGAACCCTATCTAGCACTCTCTTGAAAGTATCCAGAGAACCGGCCTCCACCGCCCTCTGAGGCAGAGAATTGCACAGATTCACAACTCTCTGTGTGAAAGTGTTTCCTCATCGTTCTAAATGGCTTACCCCTTATTCTTAAACTGTGGCCCCTGGTTCTGGACTCCCCTAACATCGGGAACATGTTTCCCGCCCCGGGCATGTCCAAATCCTTAATAATCTTATGTTTCCATAAGATAGGACCCTGTACAACTGCAGAAGGACCTCTTTGCTACTATGCTCAACTCGTCTTGTTATGAAGGCCAATATGCCATTTGCTTTCTTCACAGCCTGCTGTACCTGCTTATTTTCATTAACTGATGAATAAGGACCTCCAGATTCCGTTGTACTTCTCCTTTTCCCAACTTGACACATTTAGATAATAATCTGCCTCACTGTTTTTGCTACCAAAGTGGATATCCTCACATTTACCCATATTAAACTTCATCTGCCATGCATCTGCCCACTCATCCAACCCATCTAAGTCGCCCACAGCCAGCGCGGAGAACCCACAGACCCACAGCCAGCGCCAACTCCAGCCCAGCCCCGCTCCAACTCCAGAGGAGCCCGCTCCCCGATGGGCCACTACGGCGCGTGCCAGTTCGCCCACGGCCTGGCTGTGCTGCACTCCCTCAGCTGCCACCCCAAGTACAAGACGTACCTTGCACACCACCGGCTTCTGCCCCTACGGTACCCGCTGGCACTTCATCCACAACCCCGAGGAGGAGCGAGGGCCCCGGCCTCGCCTGCTGAGCCTCCTCCGGACCGGCACTCGACTGGGCCACGCTGCGGGATCCCTCAGCCCCGACCTGGAGTTGGAGGTGGCCTGGGCTCTGGGCATGGGGCTGGGCAAGGGAGTGGGAGGAGGTTGCTGCTGCTGCCAGCACCATGATCACCAACAGCCCCAGCAGCTCCAGCGGGCACCTGGCCTGCCCATGGCCGGCAGGAGCCCGTCCGCAGACTCGCTCACCGACCAGGACGACTCCAGCAGCAGCGGCTCCGAGTCGCCCGTCTTCGAGCAGGGCTGGCGGCTGCCCATCATCAGCGGGATCTCAGTGTCGGACTGAGGGGATGGGGGTGGAGGTGGAGGGCTGCCGGCCAACCCCGGTGGACAGGCAGAGCCGAGCTGGAGCCAGTGACTGCAGCGACGACTGCAAGTCCAGGGCCGCCCCGCCAGCCAAGGGCCATCTCCGGACAGGGAGGGGATGGGGACGGCCCAGCAGCAACTCAACAGCAGCCTCAGCAACGGAGAGCCAAGTCCGATCCCGACCACGGACAAAACGCAAGCCTGCACACAATGCAGCACCACTGTTGCTGAGACTGTTTATAGCTGGTGACCTATGACCTGGGCATGCGCAGGTGTAATACCTAACTCGCTTATAGATTGTGGTTGTTAATGAAATGGATTGGATTTGTTTGACTGTGAACAAGACGGAGCTGGGTAATTTTACACATTGTTGTGCCGACACCAACAACCGCACTGGAACAGCGTTTCTTGAGACACATCTACCACTGGGACGTAGCTCTTAGCTGGGGTGTTGCCTGGTCTTTCCTGTATCTAGGAATCTTCAGTGATAGTAGTTCTGAATAATAGTAAGCCTTAATGATAACATATTGTAAATGACATTCATCAATGCAATGACAGCTATCATGTATTTTAATGTGGAGATTACCAGAAACCGTTGTATTGCCAAATTAATCTTCTTTATTAGAGATTTCCAGTGAGAGCTTTAGTAATATTAGCGATTCCGTTGTAACAGCCATCAATAGTCGCAATTCATAATAATAATGATTCCATTAAGAATAATTGCAAACATTTTGTTTGTCCACAATGACTTTCAATGAAAATAATTTCTGATGAAATTTATGCTCTAAATAGTGAGCTGGGCTACGGAATAGTAGATGGAGTTCAATCCAGATAAATGTGAACTGATGTATGTTTAGAGTAGCAGCGTGGCTACAACATATGCCATGAAAAGTAGGTATCAAGGGTGCATTGTGGAACAGAGGGATCTTGTAATGCAAATCCAAAAATCATTGAAGGCACCAGAATAGGTAGATAACTGTAGAGGTAGTGGGTGGTGAATCTGTGGAATTCATTGCCACAAACAGCAGTGGAGGCCTCATTGAATATTTTTCAGAAGGAGATTGCCAGGTACTTGATTAGTAAGTGTGTTAAGGGTTATGGGGAGAAGGCAGGAGAATGGGGTTGAGAGGGAAAGGTAGATTAGCCATGATTGAATGGTGGAACACAAACAATGGGCCGAATGGCCGAATTCTGTTCCTGTGGCTTATAAACTAATGGTGGCTTTGGATGTTTTGGAATGGGCGGATAAGGGGTTTACCAGTTGATGCCTTGATTGGAGTGTATTAGTTATAAGGAGAAACACAAGAGACTGTAGTTGCTGGAATGTTGAGCAACAAACAAAATGCTGGAAGAACTCAAGGAACAACAGACTGAAGAAGGGTCACAATCCGAAACGTAATCTGTCCATTTCCTCCACAGATGCTGCCTGACCCACTGAGCTACGCCAGCATTTTGTTTTCAACTATCAGGAGAGGGAGAAATTTGGATTGTTTTCTCTGAAGGGCTGAGGGGAAACCTGATGGAAATATATAGAATTATGAGAGGCATAGAGAGGGTAGATAGTCTGAGTGTTATTTCTCAGGGCAGAAATGTGAAATACTAGAGGACATTGGTTTAAGGTGAGAGAGAGAAAGCTTAAAGGAGATGTGCAGAGCCTGATTCAAAAACAGAGAGCAGTAGGTGCTTGGAATGCACTTTCTGGGGAAGAAGTAGAGTAGACACGATAGTGATGTTTAAGAGGCAATTTGACCAACACATGAGTATGCAGGCAATGGAGGATATGATACACACATTGTGGCTGCAGGGCCTGTTCCCGTGCTGTTCTATTCTATGTTCCATGCCACGAGTAGATAAAATAACCTGTAGATTTAAGATAAGTGGGTACAAGATTTAGAGGTGATCTAATGGGAATCTTTCAGAGATCTGCCAGAAGAAGCAGAGTCACTGACAGGATATAAGTGTGTTTGCACTTGAATTGCCCAGGCAGAGAAGACTATGGGCCAAGTGCTGGAAGGTGAGACTAATATGGATGGGTGCTGCGCTGGCTGTTGCTGTTATTGTGGGTTACCTGGCCTGTTTCCGACTGTACGACTTAATGATTACAAACACTAGTGATCCTCAGCAAAGTGCGCTTCAAGGACTGTGATTCTGAATGATGCTCAGGTAATTATGACTTTATTCAGGATGAATCCTATTCATCTCTCAAAAAACGTTTGTTATTTTGTTTTAAATGATCTTTCAGTTTAGTTCAAAGATACAGTGTGGAAACAGACCCTTTGGGCTAAGTCCACGCCAACCAACGATCACCTATGCACTAGTTCTATCCTACAAAATAGGGACAATTTACAGAAGCCACTTAACCCACAAACCTGCACGTCCTTTGAATGTGGGAGGAAACTGGAGCACCTGGAGAAAACCCACGTGGTCACAGGAAGAACATAAAACGTTGTACAGACAGCATCCTTGGTCAGGATCGAACCTGGGTCTCTGTCGCTGTAAAGCAACAACTGTGCTACTGTGCCATCCCAATGTATTTTAGGTACTCACCACTCTCTGGGTGAAAAGATTCCCATCAGATCACCTATAAATCTCTGATCCCTTTATCTTAAATCTATGTCCTCTGTTTATCTTGAAGGCTAGGTTGTATTTGCCTATAAAATGGAAAATATTGTAATCACTTAACAATTTGGCAAGATCGACACAAAATGCTGGTGTAAATCAGCAGGCCAGGCAGCATCTCTAGCGAGAAGGAATGGGTGATGTTTCAGGTCGAGACCCTTCTTCAGACTGAGATTTAGGGGAGAGAGAGAAACAGAGATAAGGAAGTGTAAGGTGTGAAAATGAGACATCAAAGGGGATGCATGATCAAGGAAAATGTAGAATAGATCATTGTTAGCTAGAAGAAGGTGACAACAAAGCATACAGAGATAACATGACTATCTGTGGTGAGAGATAATGTGTTAAAACTACCATTTGATGACCATGCATTAGGAAGGTAGAGATAAAATATATTATTGCCGGAGACATAATGCCAAATATTGTGCCAGTTTTTGAGAGGATACTGCTAGCTAGAGTGAGACAGAGAGAGGTGCTAGGACCACAAAAACAAAGAATTACTGTGAAAATGGCCTCATGATCTGGTAAGAGCAGAGCTGAAGGTAACTTAGTGTCTATGTCATGTGGCCTTGAGAAGATAAGGTATCTGCGAACAGCCATTTTGCAAAGGGACTATATGATGAGACGGAAAATATGAACAGGCAACATAATTAAGAACTTTCCATCCTAAAAATAAGATGTGTTCTGTTTATTCAACCTTGGAGGAGTGACAACTTGATTATGATTGACATTGGAGGCGTGAGAGCTTTGGACTTAAAGACTTCCTTTAAAAGACTGAAGGAAATATTGTATAAAAGAACAGCAGTTTGAGATATTGGTAGCGATATTCCTGGAACAACTATTGCAAGCAAGAGGGGCATGAGTTTGAAGCACAGAGCAGACTACCCCTACCAATAGAATGAATCTGGGTAATATCTCAGTCCGTCATTAGTCTTGTGATCTACTGTAAGAAGTGACGCTGGACAGCAAATGAGAAGTTATTATAAGTCAGTGGTTTGCATGTATGCTAAGTAACAAGGTCAGGCAACATTACTGGTGATAGTGTGGCCCTACCTGATGAACTGAATGCTTTTTAACCTCGCTTTGAGCAGAAGTCCAACGGGACAATGACACCCTGCAGAGTCAAGTCCGCTTCTTCCCACTGGTGCAGAGGTTTGATCGGTCTTCCCGAGGGAAAACCCACGGAAAGCAACTGGCTCAGATGGAGTTCCTGGCCACGTCCTCAGTAGCTGTGCGGACCAGCTAGTGGGATTATTCACAGATATCGTTAATCTCTTCTTTCTCCATTCTGTGGTATCCATCTGCTTCAAGAAGACCACCATCACCCCAGTGCCGAAAAGCAGGATCTCATGACTTAACAACTACTGTCCAGTGGCCTTGACATCCACCATCATGAACAGCTTTGAGAAGCTAGTTATGGAATGCATTAAATCCAGCCTACCAAGTAGCCTTGACCCACTGCAGTTCGCCTACCATCACAACAGGTCCACGGACGATGCCATCACCCTGGCCTACACTCATCCCTAGAACACCTGGAGATGAGAGACACTTACATCAGACTCCTATTGATAGACTACAGCTCTGCCTTCAACACCATTATACCATCCAAACTTATCACCAAACTCGCAGGACTTAGATGAGTCAGCACTCATCTCTGTAACTGAAAGGATATAGTGATCAACTTCAGCAAGCAGAGAGGTTCATTGACGGGGACGAAGTAGAGATGGTGGAAAGCTTCAAATTCCTAGGAGTAAAAATCACCAACAACTTCTCATCGACCATCCATATTGAAGCAATGGCCAAGAAAGCACACCAATGCCTCTACCTCCTTAGGAAGTTCGGTATGTCCCCCAACAACTCTCACCAACATCTACATTTTATCGGAATTCATCACTGCTTGGTTTGGGAACAATTCTATCCAAGATCTCAAGAAATTGCAGAGAATTATGGACGCAGCCCTAACCATCACACAAACTAGCAATGTTACAAGATTTTGAGATAAAAAAAATCAAGTCTGCAATTTATCCCATCAGATAAAGCACAAAAAGAAGTTTAATTTGACACCTAATTCACTTTCATATCTTCAGTATTAAAAAAGTTATTGCCATTTTCATACTCTAAAATTAGCATCTTGTTCCCTATTGCTTTTCCATTGACTTAACTCAAAAGCTGTGATCGAGGACAGTCAAAAGCCCATAACTTTCTTAAAAATTAAGAGAACTGAATGATATTTTCAGTTATTATAGATTGAAGCATTCTGAAACAAATATGAAACAATCTTACTTGGATGACCTGAAATTAAAACATATAATTAGTTAGTTACCTAATTGTAGCTAATTATAAAATTCAATTACTAGATTTAAACAATTATCCATTTCTTAAGATAAGGTTAACATTTTTAAATAGCCTAAGTGTCCAAATAACATTCACACAAGAATTCACAATATAACATGATTTTAAAATCTCATTGTCATGACTTTATAGGCCAAATGGAAGGAATGTTTAATTCCCGTAAATTAATGGGCATTTTAATCAACTTGCGAGTGGATTTTTGTGGAACACGATCGATTGGAATGTTGCGGTTGCAGTGAATTTGAGCCCCATATCGGCAGGAAAAACACTGCCGGTTCGTATGGGGCCAAAATCACGTTTTCGCCAATGAAATTTTGATTAAAGTCATCCTAAGAAGCAAGTTTATATGTAAAATTATTTGTCCCCTACGTGAGATCCGTCCCATTGTAGGCATTGATAGCGTTAGAAGTAGCTTTTTATTTTACTCCAGTGATTAAATTGTCCCGCAATTAAAAAATAACTTCAGAGAACGGAAGTCGGAACAATTTTTCTGCAGCAGCTGAACAGCCTGAGAAATTTTGACTCCAACAGGCAGGAGAAAACGGCATTTTAATCCCGCCTCCCCCCTCAAAGGCACCAAAGTCACGCGTACAGCCAGTGGCGGAACTGCAGCGCCGCTGAAGGTAGGTATTGTAACATTGCTACACAAACCAACCTCCCTTCCATTGACTCCATTTATACCACACACCGCCCCAGTAAGGCCACAAGCATAATCAAGGACGAGTTGCGCCCTGGTCTTCTCCCCTCTCCCATTGGGCAAAAGGTATAGTAGTGTGCTTTTTACTCCTAGGAATTTGAAGCTTTCAACCATCTCTACTTTGGCCCCATCAATGTACCGCTCTGCTTGTTGAAGCCGATCACTATATCCTTTGACTTGGTGACATTGAGAGCAAAGTTATTGTCTCAAAGCCAAGTCACAAATGCATACCTCTAGATTCAGGAACAGTTTCTTAGCTGTTATCAGGCAACTGAACCATCCTACCAACAACTAGAGAACTACTATCTACCTCATTGCAAACCCACGGACTATTTTTATTCAGACTTTACTGACTTTATCTTGCAGTAAACGTTACTCACGTTATTCCCTTTATCGTGTATCTCTACACTGTGGATGGCTCGAATGTAGTCATGTATTGTCTTTCCGCTGACTGGTTAGCATAAAACATAAGCTTTTCACTGTACCTCAGTACACATGACTATAAACTAAACTCAACCCAGCCTTGATTTACAGTCTTTTGTTTGGCACATCAGTTGATGCACTATAGAGGTAATAGGTCAACAATGTGACAGCTGCAAAGAAAGAAGAACGATGAGGGTAGGTGAGGAGCATGTTGAAAGAACAGCAAGATGGCAATGATATCATGGGAAGCAGGAAGGTTTGAATAATAAAATTGGTAATATTGAAGGAAATGAGCTGAAAGAGGTTCGTGTAAGCTTATGGTCAATAAAACATCGATCTGGGTTGGGACAATTAAGAGAAGCAAATATTTAAAAAAATATCAGAATAAGACAACTGTGTCAGCACAGTGGTGCTGCAATAGAGTTGCTGCCTTACAGTGTCAGGGACCTGGGTTCCATTCTCAATACGGGTGCTGTTTTTTTGAGTTAGTTAGTTCCCCCTGTGACCGCATGGGTTTTCTCCGGGTACTCCGGGTTTCTCCCACACTCCATCGACGTACAGGTCTGTAGGTTAATTGGCTTCAGTAAATTGTAAATTGTTCCCAGTGTGTAGGATGGAGTTAGTGTATAGAGTGATTGTGGTCAGTGTGGACTTGATGGGCCGAAGGCCATGTTTCCACTCTGTATCACTATAGTCTAAAGAAAGGCTGTGGTTAATATTTTGTTTCTGTGCAATCATTTTGTTTCTAATTAATTAACATGCTCAGTGAATTGTAAACACTTGCCTTCATTCAGACAATTTACCTTTCTTATTAGGACGCCTTTCTGAAAAAACGGTCAAATTTACAGTGAATGAATTTATTAATGCACAAATGGCCAATAAGTACAGATGCTCATGTCGCCAGAATTCTATCTACAGCCCCGCACAAATGGCATTTCAGACTTAACCTCCCTATCTGAGGAAAGTGTTTAAAAATCCGGGATTAAAAGTGGGCGGCACTGGGGTGCAGCAGTAGAGTTGCTGCCTTACAGCGCCAGAGACCCGGGTCCATCCTGACTACGGGTGCTGTCTATACGGAGTCTGTACGTTCTGCCAGTGAACTGCGTGGTTTTCTCCGAGATCTTCGGTTTCCTCTCCAAAGACGTACACGTTTGAAGGTTAATTGGCTTGGTATAAATGTATAAACGTAAAAATTGTCCCTAGTGTGTGTAGGACAGTGCTAATGTGCGAGGATCGCTGGTTGGTGCAGTCGATGGGCCAAACTACACTAAAACTTGCTCTCTGTTAAATTCAGTGCAAAAAATAGGGTTCATAACGCAAGTAGTGCAAGTACCACTCTAACACCGCAATATTGTGTCTAATATCACTGAATCTCTTGAGGTGAGACAACTTAAACCAAATACATTTCTTCTTATAGTTATATAGCTATAGGCGCTGTGCACACGGCAGCCAGCCAGCGGTTGCTTGTCTTTTTTTCACTTTAAATTTAATTTTAATGTCAGGTTGTCGTGTACCTGTTGTATGTTGTGACTGTTGTGTGACGATACAATAGAACTTTGTTCATCTCTGGTGGGACTGACTAATTTCCCTCTGGGGATGAATAAAATTCTATTGTATTCTATTTCGTAACGTAAATTCTACTCACAGAGTAAGAGTTATAGAGTCTTAGAACTATACAGCATGCAATCAGGCCCTTTGGCCCATCTTCTCCACATCAGCCACATCTAGTCCCATTTGCCCACATTTTGCCCACATTTTAAAGATATCAAAGTTTTATCATTTTCAGATCATATCGATATCGTTTTCTTATTTCTCACCCCAGTATTTAGTTCACTCTCTTTATTTCACTCAATTTCAATAGTGTTTCCATTTTTCACCTAGTCTTATTGCTGACTAAGATACATTGTTTATTCCAATATTCTTTATGGTTCTGGGCATTCTTTATAATTCTTTTGCGAATGACACACCGCTGCCAACTCCAACAATCAACAATCAATGGTACAAATTGTGTATGAGCTCAAGAATCCAGGGTAAACTAAAACTAATGGGCATCAATTGGATTTAGGGAGAGCTAGTTGACTGGATAGGAAATTGGCTTCATGGAAGGAAGCAGTGATGGTGGAAGGTTATTTTTCAGACTGGATGCCTGTGACTGGTGGTGTGTCTCAAGGACCAGTGCTGGGCCCATTGTCGTTTGAGGCTTATATCAACAATTTAGATGAGAACATAGAAGGCAGTATTAGTAAGTTTTCAGATGGCGCTAAAGTGGGTGGTATTGTAGATAGCAAAGATGGTTACAGCAGGATCTTAATCAGTTGGGCAAATGGGCAGAGGAATGGTTAATGAAGTTTAATGCAGATGGACGTGAGGTCTCGTATTTTGGGAAGTCAAACCAACGCAGGACCTTCACAGTAAAAGGCAGTGCTCTGGGGAGTGTTGTAGAGTGTTGTAGAATGTTGTAGAGTGCTCTGGGGTGTGTTGTAGAATGTTGTAGGGTGCTCTGGGGTGTGTTGTAGAGTGCTGTAGAATGTTGTAGAGTGCTCTGGGGTGTGTTGTAGAATGTTGTAGAGTGCTCTGGGGTGTATTGTAGAATGTTGTAGAGTGCTCTGGGGTGTGTTGTAGAGTGCTGTAGAATGTTGTAGAGTGCTCTGGGGTGTGTTGTGGAAAGTTGTAGGGTGCTCTGGGGAGTGTTGTAGGATCAATGTGTGCGGGTTCATAGTTTATTGAAGGTGGAATCACAGGTAGACCACCTTAAAGGTGGTCACAAAGGTTCTTGGCATATATGCCTTCATCAGTCAGGATGTGGTGTATAGAAGTTAGAATGATATGTTACAGGTGTACAAGGTGTTGGAGAGGCCACAGTTGTGTATTGTGTATTGCGTTCGGTTTTGCTCACCCTGCCACAGGAAAGATATTGTTAAGCTGAAAAGAGCTACAAGGATGTTGTTAAACTGTAAAGAGCTACAAGGATGTTGCCAGGACTTGAGAGCTTGAGCTAGAGGGAGAAGTTGGGCAGGCTGGGACTGTATTTCTTGGAGTCTAGGAGGGTGAGAGGTATCTAAGATCACGGTGGGAATAGATAAGGTAGCTGCACAGAGTATTTTACCCAGATTTAGGGAATAAACAGACTTTGATTTAAGGAGAGAGGGGAAAGATTTTATAGAAATCTGAGGGGCAACTTTTTCACACAGAGGATGGTGAGTATATGGAATGAGCTGGCAGAGGGGGTAGTTGAGGCAGAAACTGTTACAACGTTTAATAGAACATTTGGACAGGTACATAGATAATAAAATAGACAAGAAAAACTGGAGTAACAGCTTCTCTGGAGAAAAGGAATAGGCGATATTTCGGGTCAAGACCCTTCTTCAGACTGAGAATCAGGGGAAAGGGAAAAGAGAGATATAGACGGTGATGTAGGGAGATATAGAACAAATGAATGAAAGATATACAAACAAGTAAAGATGTTAAAGGCGACAGGCCATTGTTAGCTGTGTGCTAGGTGAGAACGAGTACGGAAAATGAGACTCAACAAGACAACTTTGAAGCAGGTACAACTTGGGTGGGGGAGAGATGGAGAGAGAGGGTTGCAAGGGTTACTTGAAGTTAGAGAACTCAATATCCATACCACAGTGTTGTAAGCTGACCAAGCCTAAAGTTTAGAGGGTTATGGGCCAAACGCAGGCAGGTGGGACAAGTGTAGATGGGGCACCTTGGTCGACCTGTTTCCATGCTGTATGACTCTGTGACGCTATGACATGTATGATGCAACATTCCAAAAAAATCTGTCTCATAATGACTGCAGATTATTGAACATGAAGAATGACTATTGTAATACAGTAAGTTTGGCAGTGTGCATTCTACCTGACACGTCGCAGAGCTTCCATCTTGAAATTGTGAAGTGAAATATTTGTAGTATATTCTTAATTATCTTGTTGAAAGAAGCATCCAACCTTATGGGGGGCACATGGGGCCAATTTGTGGACCAACTCATAAATTTAGAGCAGATGTAGGCCTCTGCTTCACCTCTGCTGTAATGAATGAACGTGGATTTCATTCACAATCCTTCTGAAAACTTTTGAGGCTAGAAATGCCAAATCATAAGTTGTCACGCTGCATAATCATGTTCCTAACTAGTCCTGATAAAACCTGCCTGAACTACCGCAATTGCAAATAAGTTAATAATACCTCCTGTGAAACTCTATGTCTAATTAATTTAGTTTAGTTTAGTTTAGAGATACAGCGGGCCCACCGAGTTTGCACCGACCAGCGATCCCCACACGTGAACACTATCCTACAAAGCCAAGGGACAATTTTTTAACATTCATACCAAGTCAATTAACCACAAACCAGTACGTCTTTGGAGTGTGGGAGGAAACCGAAGATCTTGGAGAAAACCCACGCGGACACGTGGAGAACGTATAAACTCTGCACAGCCAATACCCATAATCTGGATAAAACCCGGGTCTGCAGTGCTGTAAGCACAGGAAGGCGCCACCGTGCTGCTCAATTTCCGAAAGAAAAATATTAGTTTGGTCATGTTAATATTTCAATCCAACCTACAATTTTGAACTTTGGATAAGCGAAGGCATCTATTTCTATTCTATCCTTACTTCACAAAACTGTTGGGAATAGAGTTGAAACATTTTTCCTGGTTGTAAGATAAGACTTCCATTATTAACCCAATTAGGAACTGCATCAATACCATCCTGAATTAATTTCAATTAAAGCTAGCAGTTAGGCTGAAGCAGAAAGCCAAGCCATCTCATCCATTTATGTACAAATTGGATGATCATTAATTACTAGAAGGCAATCAATCACATTTAAACTTCTGTCATTAAATTCAAACTTCCTCCTCGAAAAAGCAAGTAAACCGTCAGAATTTTGATGCAAGAACGATTCTTCCTATTCAACCATTAGATGATGCATTCTGCAGCTGATACATGAAAGGCCAAGGACCCATTTATCCGCATACTAATTATTTTCAAATCAATTGTTGTGTGTCTATTTATCTTGCTGCTTTTTTTACATGAGAGAATCAATAAAGCATTAACAGTTTTTGCTAATCCTTCTGCCCATTGAGAAGTGGGGAGAAAGCATTCACACCTGCAGTTTGCTCACTTTTTATTGAGCACTGCGGTTTATCAATTACATTGAGGTTAGCTTGTCTCCATATGAAAATTCTTCTGTGGTTTATTCTTAGAGCCTGGTTAGTCCATTCACGTCAACTAGTCGTAATTTCTGTTAAATAATTATCCAATTTAAAACTATGTCAACTACAACCTCAGTGAAAAATAGGGTATTGAAGTTATAATAATGCCCCAAAATAGGATGGCCTAATTTCAATATCACACTTACCATGGCATGTTCAAAATGTTTTTTAGCTTCAGGAACATGAATCATGTTTCATATCAATCTTTCTCTGGTGGAAACATGTACTGTGCTATGATTCGTCTGGACTTATACCCCTCTGAATCAACATAATACTAACGACTATTCTCTGAACAATCACCAATTAATCAAAGGTTGAAAATAAATGTACTGTATCAACACTGGTCTCGCATACTTCCTTAATTACAGCACCAAAACAGGACTTTGGATTTAACTTGTCCATTTCTGGTCCACACTCCCCCTCCCAATAAATAAATGTTATATTTAATGTATCTTTGGCCACATACTTCCCTTTTTACAGCATTAAAACAGCAACGTCTATATTTGTGTTTCTGGTCACATACCCTACTCCTCTCAATAACTAAATACAGTAAACCTTCATTCTGATGGACCATGGGGGGGGGGGGGGGGGGGGAAAGAGTTGGGGGAAACTTTTTTTTTTCCAGGTCCTTACCTTCCCGGAGAGGCGATCAAGTTTTGGATCACATTCTACGGGCTCTGCGGCCTACCATCACTGGAGCTGGAAGCCGCCTCGGACTGTCGTGAGCCCCACCGCAGGGCGTGGACTTACCATCAGAGCGGGTCCCTTGCCTGGGATCGCTCCCACCGCGGCCTGCAGACTTACCATCAAGGGCTTGCAGTCTCGGGAGAGGTAAGTCGGGAGCTCCAAAGCCGCAGAAGGTTCGTCCACCCTCGACGCAAGGTTCGATCGCCTGGCGCGGGGAGCTGACAACCCCCCGATGCGGGAGCTGAACGCCTCGACGTGGAGGGCCCGAACATCACTGGCTACGGGAGTCAAGACCGTCCCGTCAACGGGGGGCTCGTGGCCCCCAACCAAGGAAGAACAACAAGGGAAGGACTTGGAACTTTATTTTCACCTTCCATCAGTGAGGAATGTGGAGGAGTCACTGTGATGGATGTTTATGTTAAAACGTGTTTTTTTGAGTTTGTTGCTTTTTAAATTGTATGACTGACCTGGCCAGTGAATTTCACTACACCAATTGGTGTATGTGACAATAAATGAACTTATGAACTTATGAACTCATGAAATCCAGGTGAGACTATGACCCTGTCTTGCTGGTGGCTTGGGAGAGGTGAGGGTTGTCCGAGTTATTAGTCGCAGCCAGCGGGCGGCCGGAGTGCAGGTAATGGATGGCTGCAGCGACATTGGAGGTGGTGGCAGCAGTGGTGATGGCAGCAGTGGTGGTTGTGGTGGCGGTTGTGGTGTGTAGGGGTTTAGTTTCCCTTTACTCCACATCGGGCCCAGCTGCCCGAGTTATTCTCTCCCTTGTCGGAGGGTAAAACGGCCACCACTCCACTCGAGCGGTTCCCAAGAGAGAGAATACAACAAAAGGGATTCCCCTGGGTTCTAGACCTCGGAATTATGGTGGGATATGATAAAAGGTTGACTTGACCTGAGTGTGCTGATGAGAGAAAACAGAAACCAAGATGGACTCAAAGCAAGTCTAAAATTTACAGGCTTTATTAAACAATGAGAAATCGAATCTCACCAACACTACATTATAAATGGCTAAACTTATGCTTTAAACTAAGACTATGGAAGGAAAACTATCGGGCACGTCGTAAAACTTACTTTACACAATTTTACTTGCAAGTACACCCCCCTTTCCCCTTCTTCTCTCAACCTCTATCCTATTTCGGGAACTTCACCAGGTCACTGGGGTACTTACAGCTAGATTGATGCAGGGTCATGAGCCATCCAGCAGAGCAGAAAGAGAGAGAGTTCTGGCTTGACTCCTGCTTTTTATACCTGAGTTTCTTCCTTGAAACCCCCCAGGTGGTCCTCTGGACAAAAGGGTCTTTTGATGATGCCCAGTTTCAATCTGGCATGAACAATAGGCTTCCGATGATAAGGGGTTTGCTGATGTCATGATCCCTCAGCCTGATCGTTATCCCATCGCCTAGATGGGCTCCGATTGTCCCGATGGATGGGTCATCCACGATGGTGATATGTTTTGCTGTTGGGCTGTTCACCCCCGTCTGCTGAGGCTCAGTTCCTTCCTTTGTGTTTCCAAGATAATCTCATTATCTCCGTCTCAGCCTTTCCTGCCCACACCATCCGCTTAGTGGTGTAATGCCCAGGCCCACAGACAGGTTCGAAACTGGTTCTTCCTTTGTGGATTGGGGGGTTTTCCGTTGCAGCCAGCAAGTCTTTTTAAAAATGTCCATGTCCTTATCCGAGTTCTTCCATAATTTTGGAGGATTTGCCCCAATAACTTACAGGTGGCAGTGGTGCTGTGTTGGCCTCAGGAGGCAGTGATGGTGGTGGTGACAGTGGTGGTCATAGGGTCATAAGGTCATTATTGATAGGAGCAGAATTAAGCCCTTTGGCCCATTGTTTAATCCACCATTCAATGGCTGTGCAGGAAGGAACTGCAGATGCTGGTTTAAACCAAAGATAGACACAAAAATCAGGAGTAACTCAGCGGGTCAGACAACATTTTCTGGAGAGAAGGAATGGGTGACATTTCGACCCAAAATGTCACACATTCCTTCTCGCCAGAGATGCTGCCTGTCCCATTCATGATCTATTTCTCCCTCCTGACCCCATTGTCCTGCCTTCTTCCCATAACCTCCCCCTCATAACCCCATGATGGTAGTGGTGGCAGTGATCGTGGTGACTCTGTCTGCAATGTCAGTGGTAGAAGCAACAAAGGTGGCAGTAACTCCGGTCGGTGCTGGTACGGGCAGTGATGGCTGTGGTAGTAGCAGCGAAGGCAGTGGTGATGCTGGCGGCGGTGATGGTTGGGGCAGTGGTGGCGGACGTGGTGGAGGCAGCTGCGCGGAAGTGGTTGTGGCAGCAATCGCAGGCGCGACTAGGCGGCAGTTGTGGCGCCGATGCTGGCGGTGCCAACAGTGGTAGGAGTGGCCGGGGTAGGTGCAGCGGCAGGAGTGGCCGGGGATGTGGCTGGAGGTGCTATAACCAAAACCCTTCATAGAGACGTCCACAAAAATGAGGGTTTAATGCGTAACTTTTTAAAACATATATTTCAATTCCTTTTTCCCATCCATATGTTTATTTTATCCATTAAATATACCTAATCTCTATGGAATTATCTCATCCTTTGACCATTATGTTTAAGAATTTTTCAGCTGTAGTTTCTCAGACACTTTCTTAAGTTGATTTACCCCAGATTGGATGTTTCTGAAGGTCAAATGCAATGGGAAAATATATACATTAATGGCAAGACCCTAAACCGTATTAATTTACCGATAAAAGAGGGATCTTGGGATTCATAACTCCCTGAAAGTGGCAGCATGTGGCTGAGTAGTAAATAACCCGTATTGTATTCTTGCCTTCTTTGGTTGGGGCATTGAGTCAGGAAGTCATGAGGCAGCTTTTTAGAACTATGGTGAGGACACATTTGCAGTTTTGTGTGCAGATCTGGTTTAATAAAACTTTGGAATAGTGTGTACAGTTCATACGTTCATCAGGAATAGGAGCACTTAGGCCATTCGGCCCATCAAGCCTACTCTGCCATTCCATCATGGCTGATCTATCTTTCCCTCTTAACCTCATTCTCTCGTCTTCTCCCCATGACCCCTGACACCCATACTAATCAAGAATATGTCTATCGTAAAAAAACATTAATTGATGGCCTCCACAGCCTTCCGTGGCAATGAATTCCACAGATTCACCACCCTCCGACTAAATACATTTATTCTCATCTCCCTCCTAAAGGAACATCCTTTAATTCTGAGGCTATGACCTCTGGTCCTAGACTCTCCCACTAGTGGAAACATCTTCTCCACATCCACTCTATCTAGGTATTTCACTATTCCGTAAGTTTCAATGAGATTCCCCTTCATTCTTCTCGAGTAGTGGTCCAGTGCCGTCAAACGCTCACCATATGTAAACCCACTAATTCCTGGGATAATTCTCATAAACCTCCTCTGGACCCTTTCCAGTGCCAGCACATCCTTCATCTGATATGGGGCCCAAAATTGCTCACAATATTCTAAATGTGGCCTGACCAGCGCCTTATAGAACCTCAGCATTACATCCCTGTTTTTGTATTCTAGCCCTCTCTAAATAAATGCTAGCTTTGCGTTTTCCTTTCTTACCACCAATTCGACTTGCAAATTAACTTTTTGGGAATCCTGCACCAGCACTCCCAAGTCCCTTTACACCTCCGGTCGCCACACTAGGGTGGATTGGGATTGCACTGGGAAGGGTGTAGAGAAGACTAGACTAAGTGGGACCCGTTGGGTCCCATGTTCACATGGGAGGGCTGGTCCCCCGACGCAATATTCCACCTCCCCACCAATTCCAATATTGGTGGCAAGTGGGGGGGGGGGAGGGCTTTCTGGATTGCTGGTATGGGTTCTTGGGGTAGCAGCTCAGTCCCTCAAGCCTGATCTGCTGGCAGCTAACTCACGGCTGGTGGGTTGGCAGTTGACTCATGACTATTCCTTGAAATTCCATTTCAAGCAGGGTGCAAGGCCACCGAATTCAAGTGCAGTTTCATACCACTTCAAGCTGGATCTATGGCCACCGAATTCAAGTGCAGTTTCATACCATTTTCAGCAGGGTGCAAGGCCACCAAATTCAGTGCAGTTTCATACCACTTCAAGCAGGATGCAAGGCTGCCAAATTCAAGTGCAGTTTCATTCCACTTCAAGCAGGGTCGAAGGCCACCAAATTCAAATGCAGCTTCATACCATTTCATGCAGGGTGAAACCACCATAAAACCACACAAAACACCAAAACTCACAGTTCAGTAGACATTCAGTGTGTTCAGTTGATTCACAGCTCATAACCTCTCCCTCCCCCATCATGCAGAGACTGAGCCACACCCACACTTCCAGGTTTTATAACCCCTCCCCTGCACACCGGAAAAGGTGTGGATTTCAGGGCGTGATTGACAGGAGAGACATTCTCAACATTTTTAAATACTAATAATACTTTTATTTTTCATTGATGGGTAGAATTCTCTGCACCTGCTCAGCAGAGGGGAGACTGGGTAAGATGGCCAAATATCACAGCCGTAAGTGGTAGCATACAGTGCAAACAGGAAGTAAGTGCATTTGCAGTAGTGCCTTTTAACTTCAAGCCAAAGCACCCAAGCCACCATTTGCAGTAAGTAGTGACTTTCAACTTCAAGCCAAAGCACCCAAGCCACCATTTGCAGTAAGTAGTGCCTTTCAACTTCAAGCCAAAGCACCCAAGCCACCATTTGCAGTAAGAAGTGCCTTTCAACTTCAAGCCAAAGCACCCAAGCCACCATTTGCAGTAAGTAGTGCCTTTCAACTTCAAGCCAAAGCACCCAAGCCACCATTTGCAGTAAGTAGTGCCTTTCTACTTCAAGCCAAAGCACCCAAGCCACCATTTGCAGTAAGAAGTGCCTTTCAACTTCAAGCCAAATCACCCGCCACCATTTGCAGTAATTAGTGCCTTTCAACTTCAAGCCAAAGCACCCAAGCCACCATTTGCAGTAAGTAGTGCCTTTCAACTTCAAGCCAAAACACCCAAGCCACCATTTGCAGAAAGTAGTGCCTTTCAACTTCAAGCCAAAGCACCCAAACAACCATTTGCAGGTAGCGCCTTTTACTTCAAACAAACCACATTTTCATTTTCAAACCACATTAAGGGTACTCACAGTTGTGTAGACATTTGTTCAGTGTTATTCAGAGCTCATAGAGACGTGACCCTTGGCTTCATCCATCTTGCAGAGAGTGAGTGAGGCACACCACTTCCTGGTTTTATAGTCCCTCCCCCTCCCTTCAGCAGGTGCAGCAGAGAGAATGGTGATTTTTTTAAACTTCAAGCCAAAGCTCCCAAGCCACCATTTGTAGTAAATAGTGCAATTCAACTTCGGCAAAGCACCCAAGCCATCATTTGCAGTAAGTAGTACCTTTCAACTTCTAGCCAAAGCTCCCAAGCCACCATTGGCAGTAAGTAGTGCCTTTCAACTTTAAACCAAAGCTCCCAAGCCATCATTTGCAGTAAGTAGTGCCTTTCAACTTCAAGCTAAAGCACCCAAGCCAAAGCACCCAAGCCATCATTTGCAGTAAGTGGTGCCTTTCAACTTCAAGCAAAGCACCCAAGCCACCATATGCAGTAAGTAGTGCCTTTCAACCTCAAGCCAAAGCACCCAAGCCACCATTGGCAGTAAGTAGTGCCTTTCAACTTCAAGCAAAGCACCCAAGCCACCATTTACAGTAAGTAGTGACTTTCAACTTCAAACCAGAGCACCCAAGCCACAATTTGCAGTAAGTAGTGTCTTTCAACTTCAAGCCAAAGCACCCAAGCCACCATTTGCAGTAAGTAGTGCCTTTCAACTTCAAGCCAAAGCACCCAAGCCACCATTTGCAGTAAGTAGTGCCTTTCAACTTCAAGCCAACCAAGCCACCATGTGCAGTAAGTAGTGCCTTTCAACTTCAAGCAAATCATCCGCCACCATTTGCAGTAAGTAGTGCCTTTCAACTTCAAGCCAAAGCTCCCAAGCCACCATTTGCAGTAAGTAGTGCCTTTCAACTTCAAGCCAAAGCACCCAAACAACTATTTGCAGGCAGTGCCTTTTTACTTCAAACAAACCATATTTTCATTTTAAACCACATTAAGGGTACTCACAGTTGTGTAGACATTTGTTCAGTATTATTCAGAGCTCAGAGAAACGTGTCCCTTGTCTTCATCCATCTTGCAGAGACTAAGTGAGGCACACCACTTCCTGGTTTTATAGTCCCTTCCCCTCCCTCCAGCAGGGGCAGTAGAGGGAATGGTGAATTTTTAAAAAACATTAATATATCTCTGATTTTTCATCGATGGGAAAAATCCTCCACACCCGAAAGGCGGAGAGGGGCTCTGAGCGAGGTGGCCAAAAATGACAGCCGTAGCTGGCGCCGTTCTGTCGGAAATCGCAGCACAGTGGGCCAAAAGCGGTCAAGATCAGAGATTTAGTAATATAGATGCACCAGGATACAAGGTGATGGTATAGTATGGGTTCTTTTCTTTCATGTGGAGGAAGCTGAGAGGAGAACTTTTCCCATGACAGAGGTACTTGACAGCATGTTAGTCGAGTTAAGTTCATTGTCATCTGCACACGTATCTAATTGCTGTGTGTGTTTATTGTCTGAGTCCAGGTGTTTATGATGCTGCAGACATGGAACATGGAACATGGAACAGTACAGCACTGGTGTGGGCCCTTCAGCCCACAATGTTTGTGCTGAACATGATGCCTAGTTAAACTGATCTTACAATGGAGATATGCGGGGCAGGTTTTTTCACACAAAGATTGGTGGGGAGTTGGAACACATTGCCAGGGGTGGTGGTGAAGGCAGATACGATAGTGGCATTTAAGAGGCTTTTGGTATGGATTATATGCAGGCAGATAAGAGTGGGTCTTGATATCATGTTTGGCACAGGCATGTGGGCCAAGGAGTCTCATAGAACCTCAGCATTACATCCCTGTTTTTGTATTCTAGCCCTCTCTAAATAAATGCTAGCTTTGTGTTTTCTTAGGAAAGAAAATAATACATAGATATAATTTATTTGATAGATATAATTTATTGCCACACAACCAGGGTCGGTGGAAATTTGGGTTGTCAGCAGCAGTACAATAATAAAGAACACACAATAAAACTGTAACACAAACATCCACCACAGCATTCATCACTGTGGTGGAAGGCACAAAAAATTGGCCAGTCCTCCTCCATTTCCCTCCCGTGTACAGGACCAGAGTCCAGAGTCAGTCCAGGATCGGCTCTTCCTCACCATCAAAGAAAATAAGGAGTCTAGGTGAGAGTAAGTGTTGGGCACGGACGAGAAGGGCCGAGATGGCCTGTTTCTGTGCTGTAATTGTTATATGGTTATTCCTGTACTGTACTGTTTTATTATTTTATGTTCTTTTCCAAGGAAAGCATGAAGCTTAGGTGAAATGTCAAGGCTCTAAGGATGGAGCAGAGGAAATGTATGTTTCCAGTCCTGAAAGGATCAGTAGTCAAGGGTGCAGAGATATGAATTACTTGGCAAAAGTACCAAGGGGGATTTGAGAACCGAAAATCATTTACTGAATTAGTTTTAATCATCCAGAAAGCTCAGCGTGAAAGGGTATTGGAAGCTGAATTAATAAGACTGAATTACATGAGGGGACTGAATAAATACTTGAAGAGGAAAGTGTTGCAGAGCCTTGAGGAAATGACAGTGGAGTTCGATAAATTGAATCACTATTTCGAAGAGTCGGACCAGCCATAAAGTGTCAGCTGGTAGATATGATGTGTTATACTTTAGTAGATACTTCTAGTAAGATATCACACATCTTGAGAAAATACGTTTTCTTTCAGTGCCCAGAGATGAAAGGATCCCCTGAAACAGAATGCAACAGAAAAGTAATGCTGTTTGGGAATGTGGCAATGAAGCAATAATGTGTTCACCAAGAACAGCATTTTGATTTATGCAGCAACCTCAAACAGAGCAAACTACTCCAAATCGAATAGTGAAAGGTATTGAAGTGCCGACTCATAATAAGACTTAAGGACTCAAATCATTAACCATCAACAGTAAGTTTATTTTGCTCGCACAAGGGGAGATCCAGGGCAAAAGGCAGCAGGGTGAAGGCCGCGGACGCCAACAGGATTAACAAACACTTCAGGAAGGCTGGCTCCGTCCTGGGGCGGAGTTGGATTCATGGGAGGTTGGTCTTGGAGGGGAGGATGCAGAGAATCCTGGACAATACAGCTCACCCCCTCCATGACACATTGGTCAACCTGAGGAGCACCCAGGGGCGGAAAACCCGGTTGGGGGGGGGGGCAGAGGGGACACGCCCCCCCCATGTTTTGAGAGGTGGGGGACATCCCCCCAAGTTTTTGTGATCCCAATTTTAAAATCTCCGCTTTCCGCGAGGCAGTGGGGGGGGGGGGACTGATGATCAAGGGCGCGATGATTGGAGGAGGGAGGAGTGGGGGGTGGGGGGGGGGACTGGGGATAGAGCGCGGCTATTGGAGAAGGGAGACGTGGCACAGACCTGCGCCTCATCCGCAGGCAGGATCGATCCCGGCCGGGTCTCCGGCGCTGTCCCGAGTGCCCCCCCCCCCCCCCCCCCCCACGGGTGGCCAGAGAGGTCGGCAGTCAGACTTTTCCTGTCCCGCCAGGTTAACCTCCCTGGACCTGCGGGAAATATGGCCAGCGCGGAGAAGCAGCGCTGGTGTCCCGTCAGTTCAGACAGGGCTGTAGTTAACCCGGTGAGACAGGCAGAGTTGTGTCTACGAAGCCTCGCGCGCGTGTGTGTGAGTGTGCGCATGCCCCGTCCCCTTCATGTTTTGATAGCGAGTTCCGTTCTTGGGAGCATCTTCCGCAACAGACTTTCCACAAAGATGCAGTACGGATGCAGGAGATACTTTTCCCCTGTGGCTATCAAACTGTACAAATCCTCCTCCTTCTCTCGTGGGGTAGACTGACTTGCCCCCACCCCCACCCCCCTACCCCAATCTTTGCACATCCCCAATCCTTCCACTCGTCACTTTAATTTCATGTTTCATGTATTTTATGTTTTGTGTTTGTGTTTTGTGTTTCAATTTCCCTCCTGGGATAAATAACGTTCTATCGTATCGTATCATATAGTAAGTGTCCCAGTCATAGGTGAAAATCAGATCTCCAAAGTTAGTTAGACTGGAGAAACTCAGCGGGTGCAGCAGCATCTATGGAGCGAAGGAAATAGGCAACGTTTCGGGCCGAAACCCTTCTTCAGTCTGAAGAAGTTCGATTTTCCAGCATCTGCAGTTCCTTCTTAAACTCCAAAGTTAGTTGTTACAACAGGACATTTATATACCAAAAAAGACAACAACCGAGGAAGTGCAAAGGTGAGGTAGTTCGATGTGTTAAATACCGGATCTATATTTTACACTTACATTATACAAAAGTTGCGAGTTCATGGTTCTGTACGCAACAGAGTACAAAGGTAAGGATACTTAATATGTTAATAAGTGACACGAGATCACAACTTCTCGGTTCTGCGTGAAACAGGATACAAAGATAATGACAGTGAATGTGTTACTAACAAATACCAGCAGGAGGCTTCTAAGTGCCGCATGTGTCAAGGTAAGGACAATGAACATGTTGACATCTGATGCCAGCTGGCGTTCTCTGAACTTTGCACGCAGAGGTGGAGTACAAAGTTAGTGACAACAAACGTGTTAATAGCAAGTCTGTGTGGAGTGGGGTATATTAGTAATGACAATGGGTATGTTCAATGGTCAATACCAACTATCAGCTTCTGAACTCTGCATGGAGCGGAGTTCAAAGGTAGTGTAATGAATATGCTAAATAACAGATACTAACTGGTGGCTTGGTTTAATGTATTCATGAATTGTACACCTTCAATAGCTTTTGGGACTTCTATAAAGGCTTCAATAGAGTGGATGTGGAGAGAATGTTTCCACTTGTGGGAGAGTCTAGGGCTAGAGGTCATAGCCTCAGAATTAAAGGACATTCCTTTAGGAAGGAGGGTGGTGAATCTGTGGAATTCTTTGCCACAGAAGGCTGTGGAGGCCAAGTCAATGAATATTTTTAAGGCAGAGATAGATAGATTCTTGATTAGTACGGGTGTCAGGGGTAATGGGGAGAAGGCAGGTGAATGGAGTTTAGGAGGGGTGGGATAGATCGTCCATGATTGAATGGCATAGTAGACTTGATGGGCCAAATGACCTAATTTTCCTCCTATCACTAATGAAAATAAACCTATGAACACCAGGGGCAATTTTTCATAGGTCAATCAACCTACAAACCCACAAGTCTTTGGGATGTGGGAGGAAATCGGAGCACCTGGAGAAAAGCCACACGATCACAGAGAGGTTGTGCAAACTTCACACGGACAGCATCCGACATCAGGATCGAACTTGAATCTCTGGCGCTGTGAGGCAGCATCTCCAGCAGCGGCACAATTGTGGTCGCATAAATAAACAGATCGGTTTCCACTATAGGCAGCAGAAGCTGCTCAATACCTTGATAAGAATGGAAAATTCCTTCATTCCCACTCACTAATCAAGCAGCTGTTGTCAAGTACCCCACAAGATATCACTGCTTTATCTCAGGGTCACCTTGCACCAAGGCATGTTCTGTCACATGACTCCTGGGATGAGGGGTGATCTCATGCAGTGTATATGGTCATGGGAGGAATACATTTTACCCAGAGTAGGAGAATCAAGAACCAGAGGAACGATAAGTTTAAGATGAGGGGAGAAAGATTTAATGGGAATCTGAGGGGCAATTATTTATACAAGTGTGGTGGGTATATGGAACAAACTGCCTGATGAGGCAGGAACTATCACAATGTTTAAAAAACATTTGGAGGATACATGGATAGGATAGGTTTAGAGGTTTTTATTGTCAGTTTTTTTCCCTTTTACCCCTGCAATCACGGAAGAAGGGTCCTGATCATAAACATCACCTATCCATGTTCTGCTGCCTGACCCGCTGAGTTACTCCAGCACTTGGCATCTATCTATGGTATAAACCAGCATCTGCAGTTCCTTATTATTACGTTTATACATTTGGACCTCTTGCAGAGACTCTGGTGACGAGATTATTTAACAAACGTTGCCTTCATAATGGGAGGAATGACACCCGACACCAAATGCCTACATGATCAGTTGTCTGGCCAAGAGAGTAAAATATATCTGCACAAGTAGATGGATGGGAAAGATTTAGAAGGATATGGTTCTGCCATGAGAAAATGGAACGAGCTTGGATGGGGAATCTCAAGGGCCTGTTCCACGAGCATGCGACTGCATGCGGCAAGTGAGACCTAACGTGGTCGCTTGAGCCGTACCGCCTCGCGGGGCCGGTCCCACTTCGATCGCCGGAGCCGTATGGAGTTGTGTGAAGCTGGTCCTGACATCGCGCGGGGCTCCTCGCCGGGCATACGCAGCGTCTCAATGCCGTACGCAGCGTCTTGATGCCGTACGTCACGCGCGAACTTCCCGCGGACTTCGCTCGAACTTCATGTCACTCACTCGACCTCCGCGCGGCCTCCGCTTCTGGTTTGGTCGCGCTCGCTGCATGCAGTCGCATGCTGGTGGGACTGGCCCTGTACGGGGATCACTCGACCTCCGCACGACCCCCGCGCGGCCCCCGCTTCCGGTTTGGTCGCGCTTGCCGCATGCAGTCGCACGCTCGTGGGACAGGCCCTTTAGTTAGCATGGATGCGTTGGGCAGAAGGGCTTGTTTCTGCACTCTATGACTATGACTCTGAGTGTTTAATTGTGATATGCACGCACAATTGCACAATATGCACTCTAAACAATAACATTTTACTTCCCACTTCTCTCTCAAAAAATAAATTGGGGTAGGGGTTGTCTTCTTTTCCAGTCATGCTTTGTGGGGGCTCCAGCTGTTAGTTGTTAGTTGATAAAAAATTAACTCTACTTCCAAATTGCCTTTTGCACAAAATAACAGGGAGGTCTCAAAATATGTAAGGATCTATGTATTGGTACTTGAGCCACACGCTGCCTCAGCATCTATAAACTGTTATTGCAGAGAATGAATCAGGAACCGGGTAGGTAGGAACTGCAGATCGTGGTTCAAACCAAAAATAGACAAAAAAAGATGGATTAACTCAGCAGGACAGGCAGCATCTCTGGAGAGAAGGAATAGGTGATGTTTTGGGTCGAGACCCTTCTTCAGCTCAGTTACTGCAGCTATTTGAATCATGAACTGGATGTAATTAGGGAGCTTAAAGTAAAGGAACCCCTAGGAGATAATGAGCATAATATGATAAAATTCAACCTGCACTTTGAGCGGGAGAAGATGAAGTAAATGTAACTTTAGAGGCGTGAGGGAGGAGCTGGCTAAAGTTGATTGGAAAGGGACCTTATCAGGAATGACGGTGCAGCAGCAATGGCAGGAATTTCTGGGAATAATTTGGAAAATGCAGCATCTTTTCATTCCAAAGATGAAGAAAGATTCTAAGGGGAGAATGAGGTTACTGTGGCTGACAAGGGAAGTCAAAGACAGCATAAAACTAAAAGAAAATGCATATAATATTGCAAAGGTTAGTGGGAAGCTAGATGATAGGGAATATTTTTTAAATGAACAGCGGGTATTTAAAATGGCAACATGGGGAGAAAAGAGGAAATATGAAGGTAACCTAGCCAATAATATAAAATAGGATAGCAAAAGATTCTTCTGATATATAAAGAGTTAGGGAGAGGCATGAGTGAACAATTAGAATTGAACAAGTGTTTTGCATCAGTCTTCACAGTGGAAGAAACCAACAACATGCCTGAAATTCAAGAGTCAAGGGGCAGATGTTAGCAGAGTTGATAGTACGAAGGAGAAAATGCTTGGGAAGCTGAAAGGTCTGAAGGTGGCTAATTCACCTGGATCAGATGGAATATACCCTAGGATTCTGAAAGAGGTGACTAGAGATTGTGGAGGCATTAGTGGTGATCTTTGAAGAATCACTAGAGTCAGGAGTGGTCCCAGAGGATTGGAAAATTGCAAATGTTGCTCTGTTGTTCAAGAAGGGAGAAAAGTAAAAGAGGGGCAACTATGGGCTGGTTAGCCTGACTTCAGTGGTTGGTAAGATGAATGAATGGAATGAATGAATGAATGAAAACTTTATTGTCACATGTGACAAATCACAGTGAAATTCTTTGCTTGCATACCTTGCATACAAACACATGTGGAACATCATTAGTTACTGGGAGCCAACCAAAGTCCCCTTTATTCCCACTCTTTACGTCAGTTCCCTCTTTGTTCTTCCCCCCTCCCTCACGGATGTCCCTCCATGCCGGGTCCCCATTCTCTTCCCCCCTCCCTCACGATGGTCCCTCCACGCCGGGTCCCCATTCTCTTCCCCCCTCCCTCACGGTGGTCCCTCCACGCCGGTTCCTCCATCATTCCTTCCCTCGGCAGCGGCGTCCTCACTTTTAGGGTCCATTATAAAGAATGAGGTTTCCGAGTACATACAGTAGAAGCACATGATAAAATAGGCCAAAGTCAGCATGGTTTTATGAAGGGGAGATCATGAATGATGAATCTGTTGGAATACTTTGAGGAAGTAAGTTGCAGGACAAACAAAGGAGAATCAGTGGATGTTGTTCACTTTGTATTTTCAGAAGGCCCTTGACAAGGTGCCGCACAAGCTTGCTAGAGAAGATGAGAGCCCAGGGTATTAGAGGGGAGGTACTAGCACATAGAAAGTTGGCTGGATCTCGGTAGGCAAAGAACGGGAATAAAGGGGACTTTCTCTGGTTGGCTGCCAATAATTAATGATGTTCCACATGTGTCTGTGTTGGGGCTGCCACTCTTCACATGTTTATCAATGATTTGGATCAGGGAATTGAAGACTTTGTGGATGATACCAAGATAGGTGGAGGGGCAGGTAGTGTGGAGAAAGCAGGGACTCTGCAGAAGGACTTGGACACGTTGGGAGAGTGGGCAAAGAAGTGGCAGATGGAATGCAGCATAGCAGTCATGCATTTCGGTAGTGGGAATAAAGGCGTAGACTATTTTTTAAATAGGGAGTGGATTCAGAAAGCGGAGATGCAAAGGGACTTGCGAGTAGACTCGATGGACCAATTGTCCTAATTCTGCTCCTGCTAATTCTGCTAATGATGAATTCATGAACTTAATGAAACAAGCAGTGGAACAGGAAGTGGGCCAATTCCTGCTCATTGCCTAGGATGCTGCTGCAAACATCACACTTGTTGCATGGTGTGGTCAGGAATTTTGAGAAGATAAGTCTACCCTGGAGATCACTTACTGGGGAAGCATGATGGGAAAAATGGCCAACATAGAATGTTAGGAAGGTAATACATAGCTATGTCAATGTATTTAGCTTTCACAGCACAACCTAATTAAAATATCTAAACCTTCCTTATCTGTTGAGGGAGGATAGTCCTTCATAGTTCTGTCTAGGTTCTTATCTGTTGCCTTCCTTCCCGAAAGTTACCAAATTAACGAGGATACCCCATTTAATGGGTAGAATCAACCCTCCCTACATTGGCATTTAGGGAGAGTTTCATAACCATGGAAAACGTAAGATTAAAGTTAACTCTGCGGAGAGACAAAGATGGAAGGTTACGGAGAAATTGATTAATGGTTTATTTCAACTCCACTAGTAACCATTGTGTCAAGAGAGTATAAAAATTGTACAGTTACTATGGATTGTTGGGCTTGCTCACACTGCCTTCCAATGTACATTGATAAGGTCTTTTAATAAGTAAGTAAGTAAGTAATTTTTATTTATATAGCACTTTTAAATCAAATCACGTTGATGCCAAAGTGCTTTACAGAGAAGAAATCAGATCTCCATACATCCATATAAAGAAAAAAGACACATAGATTTCAACATGAATCGTCCCCGCCACAGCAGAATCCACTGTGAGGGAAGGCACCAAAAAGTCCAGTTCTCCTCCTCCTCATAGTCCACCCGAGGTCAGAGCCTATTTGTGGCCTCCGCAGCCGGTCCGATGTTTTCAGGCCCTCTTGCCGGGAAGCTGGTACTCCGGCGTCGGGTGAAACACTCCTCAGCGGCTTGGAAATGTCTGAAGCGGCCGCTTCCTCCCCAGAGACTGCGGCGCCCGTAGTTCTCAGGCCGCCTTATTTGATAGACTCACCACAGATCTACAAGCTGTTTTATTTTGTGTCTGTGTACAGAATTCCCACCTACATATGGTAAATCTGAAGGCATTCTCTGATGAACATAGTCAGACTATTCATGCACAAAACCATGTATTGCGGTGAGAGGGCTTTTGCTCCTGGAATCTTCACTCATGGAGATGGCAGTGAAGTTGTTGCAGGACAGGAATTCCATTTACTTTCCTCCTATAAGTGTGCGCACAAGCTATGGCTGTGGAACGCACTGATTATGTGAAGAGATTCACCTTATGATGATGGTAATGGAGTGGAGATGCACCTCAAGATTGAAATAGTTTATGAGCTACAGTAGCCCGCAATTGATGGTTTTCTTGTATCCCCGTTGTTCATCACCTATTGTTCATCACTCGTTGTTCATCACCGGAGGCAGAGCCAGGACTTACCAACGCGGGGCTGGCCGACTTCGGGTCTGTGGTGCTGCAGCGGCGGCGACCCGGCTTTGGAGCCTCGGAGGCTTCGGCCCGGGGCCCAGTGGACGATGACATCGGGAGCTCGCAGGTCCCAGGTTGGTGACCTGTTTTCCGGAGCTCCCGTAACAAAAGCTTCGTCCGCTGGACTGGAGGGTGGCAGCTTCGTCCGCCCCGGGCCGCAGAGTTTGAACCAGCCCATTTTGCGGAGCTCGGATTCGGCCACGGGACATACCATCACCCGGCGGGGGGGGCCAACATCGAAAGCCTGGATTGCCTCAACACAGAGGGAGAAGAACAAGGAGGGAAGAGTCAAGGACTTTAAGACTTTTGCCTTCCATCACAGTGAGGAGGTGCCTGGTAGACTCACTGTGGTGGATGTTAAATCTGTGTTCATTGTGTGTTTTGTTATTTTATTCGATGTTATGACTGCAAGGCATGACATTTTGTTCAGACTGAAAAGTTTGAATGACAATAAAGGATACTTTGACTTTTGATTAGGTACTATAGATTGTAGCTTTGGAAGGCTCTGACAAAGTATCCCAGGTAGCTACCTGCAGTGCAATAAGGAATTTGCCACAGAGCACATGGGGATGGAAACCAGGATAATGGGGTGTTTAGAGATGCCATTGATGTGCATTACCGAGGAAAAGTGTTGATGACGAGTTGATGTTGGCATCATAAAACACTTACATGATACTTATGCTTCTTCGAGTGATAGTGATACAGCATGGAAACAGGCCCTTCGGCCCAACTTGCCAACACCAGCCAACATGTTCGATCCTGCTGGCTGACCAGCTACACTAGTCCCACCTGCCTGCATTTAGCCCGTTTCCCTCCAAACCTGTCCTATCCATGTACCTGTCTAACTGTTTCTCAAAGATTGGGATAGTCCCTGCCTCAACTACCTCCTCTGGCAGCTTGTTCCATACTCCCACCAACCTTTGTGTGAAGAAGTTACCCATCAGATTTCTATTAAATCTTTTCTCCTTCACCTTAAACGTATGTCCTCTGGGCCTCAATTCACCTAATCTGGGCAAGAGACTCCGTGCATCTAAAGTAAGTTATTCTCCAGTAAAATGGGTTCAAGTGCTCGAATTATTTATTTTTCACAGTTATTTCATTTCTGACACTTCCTTAATCATTATTGGCTTTGTTTTAAAAAATGGCTGAGAAAAGCACTAAAGGCACCAGAAAATGGAGAGAAATGGGCTTAAGTTTAATTTGGTTTAGAGATACAGAATAGAAGCAGGCCAACTGCGGCCATCAATCACCAATTCAAACTAGTTCTATGTTATCGCACTTTCCCCTCCACTCCCGACATATTAGGGACAATTATCCAACAAACCTGCACGTCTTTGTGATGCGGGAGGAAATTGGAGCACCCTGAGGAAACCGACATGGTCACAGGGAGAACGTGCAAACTCCACACAGAGAGCACCCGAAGTCAGGATCGAACATAGGCACCAGCTGCTCCACTGCACCACCCGTAATAAAGTGAATCCTTAAAAAGTGTTTAAGAATCTCTGACCACACAGGAGTATGGGTGATGAAACATAGAAAATAGGTGGAAGAGTAGGCCGTTCGGCCCTTCGAGCCAGAACCACCATTTAATATGATCATGGCTGATCATCCAAATTCAATACCCTGTTCCTGCTTATTCCCCATATCCCTTGATTCTGTTAGCTAAATCTAACTCTCTTCATATCATCTAGTGAATTGGCCTCCACTGCCTTCTGTGGCAGAGAATTCCACAGATGGGTTTGGGATGTGGGGACTTCCAAATGAACCCCTTGCTCTGCTGATGAATATTCCTTGATATTGTAACTAGACTCACAGAGTCATGCAGGCCCAGGAACCAGGCCCTTTGTCCCAACTGAAGAAGTACCCATCACAATACATTTACTGTGAACTACTATCTCATCTAATTCTCATTATCTTCATCCTTTCTCCGAATGGAGGAGTGAATGATAATAATTCAGACCCCTATGTGACCAGCGAAACATTTAGAATAATGTATGTCAAATGCCATGTTAGAAGGTTCACTCTTAACGAGGATATATACTGTACTGCTGTGATAATTGTGAAGAATAATCTTTAGAATGCAATTAATTAGAAGTAGTATTTTACAATCCAGACTTCAACTTGAATTTCATCTCCTTCATAAAAGCGTAAACTGCAACTTTAACGTACAGATGCTGGAAATCTCTCATTTGAGTTTAGAGGTACAGAATGGAAACGGGCCCTTTGGTCCACGCCGACCACCTTTGTTATACCACGATCACAGGGAGAACATGCAAACATCACACAGACAGCAAGCGAGGTCGGGATCGAACCCGAATCTCTGGCGCTGTGAGGCAGCAGCTTTACCAGCTTGCATCCTCTCCAGACAGAACAGCCATGACACACAAACCAACCTCCCTTCCATTGACTCCATTTATACCTCAAGACAGCAGCATAATCAAGGATGAGTCGCACCCTGACCACTCCCTCTTCTCCCCTCTGCCATCAGGCAAAAGGTATAGAAGTGTGAAAATGCACACATCCAGATTCAGGGACAGTTTCTTCCCAGCTGTTATCAGGTAACTGAATCATCCTACCACAACCAGAGAGCAGTCCTGAACTACTATCTACCTCTTTGATGACCCTCAGACTATCCTTGATCGGACTTTGCTGACTCTACCTTGCACTAAATGTTATTCCCTTATCATGTAACTATACACTGTAAATGGCTCAATTGTAATCATGTATTGTCTTTCTGCTGACTGGATAGCACACAACAAAAGCTTTTCACTGTACCTCAGTACATGACAATAAACTAAACTGATGGGGAGGCACAGCTGATGGAACTGCTGCTCACAGCGCCAGATACCTGGATGTAATCCTGACCTCAGGTGCTGTCCGTGTGGTGTTTATATGTTCTCCCTGTGACCATGTGCATTTCCTCCAGCTGCTCTTGTTTCCTCCAACATCCCAAAGACGTGCGGGTTTGTAGGTTAATTGGCCTCTGTAAATTGCCCCTAGTGTGTAGGGAGTGAAAAAGTCAGTGGAATAACATAGAACTAGTGTGACTGGACGATCGGTGGTCGGTGTGGACTAGGTGGGCCAAGGAGCCTGTTTCCATGTTGTGTCTCTAAACTAAACTAATCAAACCTCTGTGTGAAGGAAGGAACTGCAGATGCTGGTTTACATCGGAGATAGAAACAATATGCTGGAGTAACTCAGCGTGACAGGCAGCATCTCCGGAGAAAAGGAATGGGTGAATGAGAGTCAGGGGAGAGGGTGTCTAAAGATAGCTCTACCTTTACTCCATCATTCCATCCATCCTCTGGCTCATTAGCAGCAAACCTCTCCTCACCTGGACCCAGCGTCATTTGCTCACACTTAGGGTCATAGAGTCAGAGAACTGTACAGTATAGAAACAGGCTCTTCAGCCCTTAATAATTTTACATATTTCTATAAGATCTCCTCTCATCCTTCTAAATTCCAGTGCATACAAGCCCAGTCGCTCCATTCCTTCATCATATGACAGTCCCACCATCCCTCGTGAACCTAAGCTGCACTTCCTCAATAGCAAGAATGTCCTACCTCAAATTTGGAGACCAAAACGGCACACAATACTCCAGGTGTGGTCTCACTAGGGCCCTGTACAATTGCAGAAGGACCTCTTTGCTCCTATACGCAACTCCTCTTATTATGAAGGCCAACATGCCATTAGCTTTCTTCACTGCCTGTTGTACCTGTATGCTTACTTTCAGTGACTGATGTACAAGGACACCCAGATCTCATTGTACTTCCCCTTTTCCTAACCTGACACCATTCAGAGTCTGAAGAAGGGTTTCGGCCCGAAACGTCGCCTATTTCCTTCGCTCCATAGATGCTGCTGCACCCGCTGAGTTCCCCCAGCAATTTTGTGTACCATTCAGATAATAATCTGCCTTCCCGTTCTTGCCACCAAAGTGGATAACCTCACATTTATCCACATTAAACTGCATCTGCCACGCATCTGCCCCCTCACCCAACCTGTTCAAGTCACCCTGCATCCTCATAACATCTTCTTCACAGTTCACACTTCCACCCAGCTTAGTGTCATCTGCAAATTTGCTAATGTTACTTTTAAATCCTTCATCTAAGTCATGAATGTATATTCTTTAAACTGTGTCTTTGGTTGCTCAACAAACTTTTTGGGGTTTGCACCATTATGTTTCTTAAGCATTGGGTTTATTAATTTATTACAATTTTGATAGTTATATATTATCTGTGTGTTCTTACTTTTACAGGTCACGCTGCAGCAAGTAAGAATTTCATTGTTCTATTGCTGGTACATATGATAATTAATCACATCTGATTCTCTTGACACTTGAATTGACACCTTGCTGTCCCAGGTAAAGCTCCATTTAGCTTTTGCGAAGGTATTTTGAATTTATGGAAATTTATCAACAACTGGAGATGCATGTTGTTTGCGTGGATTGTAAAGTGGCTCGTGAAATTTAATTCCTTTCTCCCGCAGCCATTCCATTGATAATCACATCATGGGATAAATAAATAAAAAGACACAAAGTGCTGGAGTAACTCAGCAGGTCAGGCAACATCTCTGGAGTACATGGACAGGTGATGTTTCGGGTCGGGACACTACAGACTACACGATTGCTTTCACACTAACAAAGCAAGTCTTGCTCAGAAGAATCCTATCCCTGTCACCCAGGAGTCCAGCAAGGATAAAATGCACTTACAAATCTCAGTTGAAGCTATTTAACCTGCAGGGACAGAGTTCACAAGGTCACAGTTCACAAGTTATAAGAGTAGAATTAGGTCATACGGCCCATCGACTCTACTCCGCCATTTAATCATGGCTGATCTCCGCCTCCTAATCCCATTTTCCTGTCTTCTCCCAAGTTCAGTCAGACTGCAAAAACAACTACATGTAATTGTCTAAGCTGACATAGCATTGCCCTGACAATCAAATCACAGGAACCACTAACGTCTTTGGCTTGCCCCTTTCCCAACTGGCACAACGTTTTGTGCAGATGATTAGTGGAATGTCGCCTCCGCATCGACAGCAGGATCTTCATCAGTTGGGCAAGGGGCTGAGGAACGGTTAATGGAGTTTAATGCAGATAGGTACGAGTCAAACCAATGCAGGACCTTCACAGTGAATGGCAGGGAGTGTTGTAGCCAGGGCAGATGAGTCCTGAAGTGGAGGTACATGGTTCCTTGAGAGTGGCACCAAAGGTAGACAGGATGATCAGGAAGGTTTTCGGTACATTGGCCTTCATCAGTCAGGGTATTGAGTTGGAACGTTGCATTACAGCTGTGCACGACATTGGTGAGGTCACATTTGGAGTATTGCATTCAATTTTGGTCAACTTGCTCCAGGAGTGATGCCGTTAAACTGGAACGAATGTGAGAAGATGCAGGGAGTGCAGGAGGATGAGGAGTGGTTTAGAGGTGTATAATAACATGAGATGAATAGATAGGGTAAATGTACAGCACCTACTCTGCCCACACTAGATTAATCAAGAACCAGGGGATATAAGTTTATAGGAATAAAGTGTAGAAACAAGGAATTGCAGATGCTGGTCTCTACCAAAGATAGACGCAAAGTGCTGGCATAACTAGGTGGGTCAAGCTGCATATTTGGAGAAAAAGGAGGGGTGATGAGGGGTGGAGGGGAGGGGGAGGTGAAGAGCTGAAGGCGAGAAAAGACCAGGGCCAGCCACAAATGACCTCAGGCAGGGCAGTACCTGAAAGGTCCATTGATGGCTAGGGAAGAGCTTTCGGTCTGAATAAAATTTTGTTGCCTTGCAGTCATACATATAATAAAATAACAAAACACACAATAAACACAAATTTAACATCCACCACAGTGAGTTCACCAGACACCTCCTCACTGTGATGGAAGGCAAAAGTCTTAAAGTCTTTGTCTCTTCCCTCCTTGCTCTCCCTCTGCGCTGAGGCGATCCAGGCTTCCGATGTTGTGACCCCACCGGGTGATAATAAGTGAGTGCCACGGCTCAACCATGCTCCGCGAACGGGCCGGTTCAAACTCCGCGGCCCGGGGTGGTTGAAGCTGCCGAAGCTGCCACCCTCCAGTCCAGCGGATGCAGCTGTAGTTGCGGGAGCTCCGGAAAAACAGGTCACCAACCTGTGACCTGCGAGCTCCCGATGATGTCGTCCACTGGCCCGCGGCCGAACCTCCGAAGTCGGGTCGTCGCCGCCTCAGCTCCAAGTCGGGCTGCCGCTGCCTCAGCTCCGAGTCGATATGGGTCTAACGTGGACTGGTGGGACTAGTGTAGATGCAGCATTTTCGTTGGCATGGGTAAGTTGGTTTGAATGGTCTGTTTCCGTGCAGTGTGACTATCATTCTATGAATCTATGACTCAGATTCCTATTAATTCTTTCTCTGCAACATTCTTCTCTGCATCATTCTTTAAATCTCTGCACTCTTTCCAACTTAACAACCCCTTTCCTACAGCAGACCAAAGCTGAACAGAGCTATTATGTACCCTCTACATAATTTCTCAGAGAATAACTTCCCAAAGATAATCAAAATAAAAGTGTTTTTGGTCCACTCTTTTTTGCAGAATATTGGCACCAAGGGGTTAAGGTAATTTTGAGAAAACAAACTGCACACTGCAAATCAATCAGTGACTTCATGAAATCTCTGCAAGAGGAGAAAACGTGGAATGACATAAACCACTACAAACATAAGAGGCTGAGCTCAAGAGGCTGGTGATATATATGATAAGAGGCTGATTATTATTCATGTACAAACCACGATCTCTAATCCATTGCAATAAAATGTCTAGGCAGGAACTGATTTCTGAGGCAGGAGATAAAACCTGATCTGGGAAACGCTATTTCTGAGGTCATGGAGAATTCTAAAGTTCGACAAAGTTTGATACGTCTTTAATAGTCTGCACGGTGGCACAGCAGTTGAATCACTGTCGCGAAGTGCTTACGGTGCCAGAGATCCAGGTTTGATTCTGTCTGTAACCTGCGTTGGTTTCCTACAAGAACTTCGGTTTCCACGCACACTCCAACGCTGTACAGGTTTGTAGGTTAATTGGCTTGTATAGAAAATAAATTATATATAAAATTATACACAAGGGAGAATAAGACGAAAATTAGCAAAAAACATAATAAAATTTAGTCGAGGGTGAATTAAATTTTGTGATAAATACTCAAGGGTGAATGACTGAAATAGTTTAGGAAACACTGTACTAGAGGACAGTGGATCTAGGGAGACAGAGGAACTGAAAGAAATTTGCATTAGGCGAGAAATAGTATTGGGTAGACTGATGGGACTGAAGGCTGATAAATCCCCAGGGCCTGATGATCTGCATCCCAGCGTACTCAAGGATGTGGCTCTAGAAATCGTGGATGCATTGCCGGTCATTTTCCAATGTTCTATAGATTCAGGATCAGTTCCTGTGGATTGGAGGATAGCTAATGTTACCCCATATTTCAAGAAAGGAGCGAGAAAGAAAACGGGGAATTATAGACCAATTAGCCTGACATCGGTGGTGGGGAAGATGCTGGAGTCAATTATAAAAGAAGTAAAAATGGCGCATTTGGATAGCAGTAAAAGGATTGGTCCAAATCAGCATGGATTTACGAAGGGGAAATCCTGCTTGACTAATCTTCTGGAATTTTTTGAGGATGTGACAAGTAAAATGGATGACGGAGAGCCAGTGGATGTAGTGTATCTGAACTTTCAGAAAGCCTTTGATTAGGTCCCACACAGGAGATTATTGGGAAGAATGATATTTGGGGTAAAGTATTGATATGGATCGAGAATTGGTTGGCAGACAGGAAACAAAGAGCAGGAATAAATGGGTCCCTGTCAGAATGGCAGGCAGTGGTGAGTGGAGTGCCGCAAGGCTCAGTGCTGGGGCCGCAACTATTTACACTATATATTAATGATTTAGATGATGGGATTAAAAGTAACACTAGTAAATTTGCAGATGACACAAAGCTGGGTGGCATTGCAAACTGAGAAGAAGATACTAGGAGGTTGCAGGGTGACTTGGACAGGTTGAATGAATAATTGCTCGTTTCTAAGCTTCCCCCCAGTCTAGTTTCAGTAAAAACACTGAATCAAGCACTTGAAACTACTACATTTTATTTTACCAAAAGCGCATTACAGATCAACTACTATACCTATCCCACCGAGGGTTCGATCCTCGTGTCTGCCTGTTCAAGCCCTCTAGGTCTCGCTCAGACAGAGACATTCCAGAAGTTCACGCAGTCCCAAGCGCTCTCCCAGAAAATCGATGCTGAGCTTATATATACCGAGACCTTGAGGGGCCGAACCACATGGGGGTGGTCTCTTAATAACCTAATTACAGATATCGATTAACCCCATACATAACAGGCACTCCCCTAGCCCAATGATACAACAGTTCAATACATTGAGATGAAGCCAACTTAGAAACATTTACCCTGATTTACAGAAAACCCAGAAAAGGCTCAACACCACATCCAATCAACACTTGGCAAATTCAAACTCTGCAACATTATTTACAACTATTTACTAGGTGTATGTCTGGTTTGCAGCCATCCAATCCATTCTATGCATTTTGCACCAGATTGACAGGGTTTTCAGATCTTCCCATTCTTTGCTTGCAAATTGTATCTAAGCTCCAGACACTCCGGCACCTCTCTGCAGCTTGTCCCAGCTCTGCAGAGAGGAATTCCAAATTGACCAAATCTCCCAGCAACCCTGAAACTTTACCCCATTTTGAAGTCCTAGCCTCTCCAATTTAGCCAGGATTAACAGAATGAGTGGGCAGATGTATTGCAGATGCAGTATAATGTCGATAAATGTGAGGTAGTCCACATTGGAGGCAATAACAAGGAGGCATTATCTCAATGGTGTCAGATTAGGAAAAAGGGAAGTGCAACGAGACCTGGGTGTCATTGTACATCAGTCACTGAAAGTAAACTTGCAGGTACAGCAGGCAGTGAAGAAAGCTAATGGCATGTTGGCCTTCATAACAAGAGGATTTGAGTATAGGAGTAAAGAGGTCCTTCTACAGTTGTACAGGATCCTGGTGAGACCACATCTGGAGTATTGTGTGCAGTTTTGATCTCCTAATTTGAGGAAAGACATCCTTGCTCTTGAGGCAGTGCAGCGTAGGTTCACAAGGTTAATCCCCGGGATTGCGGTACTGTTATATGAGGGAAGATTGGTAAGACTGGGCTTGTATTCACTGGAATTTAGAAAGATGAGAGGGATTCTTATAGAAACGTATAAAATTATAAAAGGACCGGACAAGCTAGATGCAGGAAAAATGTTCCCTGGGAGGAGTCCAGAACCAGGGGCCACAGGCTAACAATAAAGGGGAGGCCCCGCGCATCTCCATTAAATTTCCTCCCTCTCACCTTATAACTGTGCTCTCTAGTGTTGGACACTTCCTCCATGGTAAAAGTTTCTGACTGTCTATCATATCTATTCCTCTCATAGTTTTATGTGCTTTGATCATCAACGTTAAAAATGATAAAAGGACTAGACAAGCTAGATGCAAGAAAAATGTTCCCAATGATGGGGGAGTCCAGAACCAGGGGCCACAGGGGTGGCCATTTAAAACTGAATACAGGGGTGGCCATTTAAAACTGAGATGAGAAAAAACGTTTTTACCCAGTTGTGAATTTGTGGAATTCTCTGCCACAGAAGGCAATAGAGGCCAATTCATTGGATGATTTTAAAAGAGAGTTAGGTAGAGCTTGAGGGACCAGCGGAATCAAGGGATATGGGGAGAAGGCAGGCACGGGTTACTGATTGTGGATGATCAGCCATGATCACAATAAATGACGGTGCAGGCTCGAAGGGCCAAATGGCGGCCTCCTGCACCTATTTTCTATGTTTCTATCTCGGTTTACTGCCAATGCTTTCTCTTTAATCAATAAAGCAACAGTCCCATCTCTTTTACCCCCACCTCTATCTCTCCGGTACCACCTATACCCTGGATTATTAAGGTGTAGTTCTGTCCCTCTCTTACCATAGGTATGTTACAATACTTATCTTCAGCGGCGCTGCAATTCTGCCACTGGCCGTGTGCGCGATTTTGGCGCGTTTGAGGGTGGGGCGGGGTTAAAACGTGTTCTTTTTCTTACCTTGTCCTGGATTATATTGGTTGGAGTGCAAGCTTTTGTTGAAGAATCGTTCCGACGGGCGTTCTGTCTATTTTTTTTTTTTAATCGCCCGACTCGTTCAGCGCTGGAGTGATTTTAAAATCAGCTTCTGAAGCCGTCTACGCCGACAACGGGGACGGATTTCATGTAGGTGACAGGTAAAAGAAAGCGGTTTATTTTTATGTATAAAAGTGGTCCTTAAGATACCTTTAGTTCATATTTTAAGTTGCGAAACGGTGATTTAGTCCCCATACCAACGGGCAGTGTTTTCCATGCAGATATGGGGATCTAAATCACTGCAAACCGCAACGTTCCAAATGGTCGCGTTCCAGAAAAACCCACAGGCAAGTTGAATGGCCATTAATTTACAGGTATTAAACATTAAATTCCTTCCATTTGGCCTATAAATCCATGACAATGAGATTTAAAAATTATGTTATATTGTGAATTCTTGTGTGAATGTTATTTGGACACTTAGGCTATTTAAAAATGTTAATCTATTCTTAAGAAATTGATAGAATAGTAATTGAATTTTGTAACTAGCTACAATTAGGTAACTAACTAATTATATGCTTTAATTTCAAGTCATCTAAGTAAGATTGTTTCATATTTGTTTCAGAATGCTTCAATCTATAATAACTGACATTTTATTTTAGTTCTCTTAATTTTTAAGAAAGTTATGGCCATTTGACTGTCCTCGATCACAGCTTTTGTGTTAAGTCAATGGAAAAGCATTAGAGAACATGATGCTAATTTCCGAGTATGAAAATGGCCATAACTTTTTAAATACTGAAGATATGAAAGTGAATTAGGTGACAAATTAAACTTCTTTTTATGCTTTATCTGATGGGATAAATTACAGACTTGATTTTTAAAATCTCAAAATTTTGTAACATTACTACTTACCAGGTTCCCGTAAAGTCTACAATGTCCCAGTCGCACATACCTATCCACACCCTGAGTTCATTCACCTTACCTGTCAGGACTCTTTTTGATCGGACTTTGCTGGCTTTACCTTGCACTAAATGTTATTCCTTTATGTATCGGTACACTGTGAATGGATCGATTGTAATCATGTATCATGTCTTTTCGCAAGCTGGTTAGCACACAATAAAACTTTTCACTGTACCTCAGTACACGTGATTCGGAGCTAAAACACATACTGAAGCCTAACAATAAAATAAATGTCATTCAATCCGATGGATCTTCCTCACTCTCTGCCATGCTCCTGCCATTCTCTTCACTGACCTTTCCTTCATCACCTTCCATACAGACCTAGTATCTCTCCTGTCTCAGTTCTGCATTGAATCCTGCCTTTATGCTAATTTTCTTTAAACCCACCTGTGCAGCACTAGCAAACCTGCCTTCCAGTATAGTGGTCCCCCTCCAGGTTCAGGTGCAGCCCTTCTCTCTTTGACAGATTTTAAAGGGTAACACACCTGCTCCAGACGAGATGCCGATAGTCCAAAAATCTGAACCCCTGCCCCATATACCAACTCTTCAGCCATGCATTCATCTGACCTATCTCCATGATCCCACCCTTATGAGCACACGGCCAGATGGCCAGGTTCTGCTTTTTAACCTTTTGGCTAACTCCTGAGGTACCAGAGGCAAATGCATTTGGGCAGTTCCATGGATAGGAAAGCCATAGAGGGATACTAGCCGTATGCAGGCAAATGGTATTAATGTCGATAGATATTATAAATCGACAATTGATAGGCTATTGTGCCCACCAAGTCGAGATCCGTCATTCAATCATGACTGATCTATCTCTCCCTCCTAACCGCATTCTCCTGGGCTCCCCAGGGCTCGGTGCTGGGGCCGTTACTCTTCACGTGTATATTAATGATTTGGACGTGGGGGGTTGAAGGCTTTGTGGCCAAGGTTGTGGTTGATACCAAAATAGGTGGAGGGGCAGGTAGTGTAGGGAAAGCAGGGATTCTGCAGAAGGACTTTGACAGGTTGGGAGAGTGGGCAGAGAACTGGCAGATGGAATATAGTGTAGCAAAATGCGGAGTCAGGCGTTTTGGTAGTAAGAATAAAGGTACAGACTATTTTAAAAATGGGGAGAGAATCCAGAAATCGGAGGTGCAAAGGGACTTTGGAGTGCTGGTGCAGGATTCCCAAAAAGTTAATTTGCAAGTTGAATCGTTAGTAACTAAGGCAAACGCAATGCTGGCATTTATTTCAAGAGGGCTAGAATACAAAAACAGGGATGTGATGCTGAGGCTCTATAAGGCTCTGGTTAGGCCACATTTGGAGTTTTGTGAGCAGTTTTGGGCACCATATCTGAGGAAAGATGTGCGGGAGAGACTGAAGGTGGCGTCCTGGAATAAAGAAGCTTGTTAGTGTACTCCCGTGTCTGAGTGTTATTTTAAGTCTGTTCCAAGCACCCAAATTCACAACAGTTTGTTACCTAAAATTGGAAAATTCAATGTTTATACCATAGGGTTGCAAACTACGCGAGGAATATGAGGTGAAGATTCTTGAGCTGGTGTGTGGCCTTGCTCTGGCTATGGAGGGGGCCCAGGACAGAAAGATTGGTGTGAGATCCAGCATCCTTTAGCAGATCGAATGCCAGCTTTGGGTGAAATGGTTTCCCATTCCACTCTTCCTTTCACTGATGTAAAGGAGGCCACATTGGGAGCACCAAATGTAGAGGATGAGTTTAAAGGAAACTATCTAGATAGCTAACTATCTAGATAACGAACTAGCTAACTATCTAACTAGCTATCTAAATATCTAACGAACTAGCTAACTATCTAGATAGCGAACTATCTAGATAACGAACTAGCTAACTTTCTAACTAGCTATCTAGCTATCTAACTATCTAATGAACTAGCTAACTATCTAGATAGCTTATTATGTAGATAATGAACTAGCTAAATATCTAACTAGCTATCTAGCTGTCTAACTATCCAATGAACTAGCTAACTATCTAGATAATGAACTAGCTAACTATCTAGATAATGAACTAGCTAACTATCTAACTAGCTATCTAGCTATCTAATTATCTAACGAACTAGCTAACTATTCAGATAGCTAACTATCTTGATATCGTACTTGCTAACAATCTAACTAACTATCTAACTAGTGATCTATCTATCTAACTATCTAATGAACTAGCTAACTATCTAGATAGCTAAATATCAAGATAACAAACTAGCTAACTATCTAACTAACTATCTAACTAGCTATCAAACTATCTAACGAACTAGCTAGCTATCTAACTATCTAATGAACTAGCTAACTATCTAAGATGAACTAGTTAACTAGCTAGCTATCTAACGATCTAATGAACTACCTAACGAACTAGCTAGCTATCTAACGAACTAGTTAGCTATCTAACGAACTAGCTAGCTATCTAATGAACTAGTTAGCTATCTAACGAACTAGCTACCTATCTAACGAACTAGCTATCTATCTAACGAACTAGCTAACTAGCTAACGAACTAGCTAACTAGCTAACGAACTAGCTAACTAGCTAACAAACTAGCTAACTAGCTAACGAACTAGCTAACTAGCTAACGAACTAGCTAACTATCTAACTATCTAACGACCTAGCTAGCTATTTAACGAACTAGCTAACTAGCTAGCTATCTAACAAACTAACTAACTAGCTAGCTAGCTACCTATCTAACTAGCTAGCTACCTACCTATCTAACAAGCTAGCTAGCTCCCTATCTAACTAGCTAGCTGGCTGTCTAGCTGTCTAGCTCTCCAGCTCTCCAGCTTAGATAGCCAGATAGCCAGATAGCCAGATAGCTAAGGTAGACACAAATGCTGGAGAAACCCAGCGGGTGAGGCAGCATCTATGGAGGGAAGGAAGTAGGCAACGTTTCGAGTTGAAACCCTTCTTCAAAGGGTTTTTTAAAGAAGGGTTTCGACCCGAAACGTTGCCTATTTCCTTCGCTCCATAGTTGCTGCCTCACCCGCTGAGTTTCTCTAGCATTTTTGTCTACCTTCGATTTTCCAGCATCTGCAGTTCCTGCTTAAACATAGCTAGATAGCTGAATAGCTAGATAGCTAGAGGGCGAGATAGCTAGAGAGCCGGATAGCCAGATAGCCAGATAACCGGACAGCTGGACAGCTGGACAGTTGGACAACCAGACAGCCAGACAGTTAGACAGCTAGACAGCTAGACAGCTAGATAGCTGTTAGTTGAGGGGAAGTTAGTTAAGGGGATGATTCTGGACGTGAAACTTTAACTCTATTTCTCTTTCCAGAGATGCAGCCTGACCTGTTGAGTGCTGTCAGCATTTTCATTGATTAATTGAACCAATATTCTGCTTTTATTATAGATTTTCAACATCTGCAATTTTTATGATTTTAGAATGTCTCAATGGATTCTAAATTGTAAAATGCCATTTGATTTGATTATCAGCCAGACAATTACATTATGGTCTTGTGGATTGTCACTTAAGATTTTGAATCTTTGGGTAGATTGTTCACGATGTAGCAATGTGAGGTTGTAATTTTTTCCCCAGCCATGAATATGGAATGTGTCCCGATATATGTTCAATGTCCACTTCCAACATGCTCCCAGTCTTTCTGATTTATTTGCTTTGTCTCCCAACCAGGATTCGGTTTTCAAAACCCACCTCCGAATCGGATGCCCGTGTGGGTTAAAAAGTTTAGTTTGTGAATGTTGCAAGTTTTTTGGATGAAGCATTATCTGCTTTCTGAGATGTAAGATACTCTTTGCTCGATTTGGAAGAAGTCTGGGAAAATTCAATTGAGTATCCAGTTTATTATTTAACCAAAATGGCCAAAAAACCTCAATTTTCTCTGGACATTTCACAGCGGTATTCATGAGACCGCACAGGCTGCCCTGTCTTCTGTATTACATCAGCAATTGCACTTTTAAAGTATTTACTAGTGTAAAGTTCTTTGAGGCACGAAAAGCATATATTTTTTAGCTTTTCTTCTTCAGATTAAACCACATAAATTATGAATTAAAAAAATCAATGAGTGATCAACGAGTGTCCTAGGATGAAATTAATACTAGTTGTTTCTAATTATTTACAGGTACAAACATTCATGCAGTAAGCGTTTAGACATTGCTCAGAAGCTACTGATATTTGATAAATCAATTTTTGCTCTGTATTGTGAGGAATATTGGTGTAGGAAAAGTCAAAGTCAAATGTATTCGTCACATGCACCTGAGGGTGCAGTGAAATGAATTTGCCAGCAGCGATACACTTAAAAAAAGAACACACAATACACAATAGAATTTAACACAAACATCCACCACAGCATTCTTCACTGTGGTGGAAGGCAACAAAGTTCAGTTAGTCCTCCCTTGTTCATCCGTGGTCGGGGCCATAAACTCTCCGTAGTCGCCGCTACGGACGGCCGGATGTACAGGGCCTTTCGTCGGGATGATCGACACTCCAACGTCAGGACGGTCAAACACACTTCGCGGCATGAAGTGCCCGAATCGGCACTTTCCTACCGGAGACCGTGGTCCCAGGATGTTATAGGCCGCATGCCAGCGGTCGGAGCTCTTCTCCGGCGATCCCCGGCAAGGGATCCCAGACTCCGGATGGTAAGTCCACTCCACGCCCGTGGCTAGAAGCTCCGCAGACGACAGCCCCATGATACCAGGCAAGCGATTGGAGCACTCCTCTCTGGCGACCGCAAGCAAGGGTTCGCCCGCTCCGCGATGAAAAAGTCCACGCTGTGCCTGCTGCTGAAGCTCCGGGCCTGACTCCAGGAAAGGCCGCTCCGATCCAAGCTGTTATGCTGTGAGCGAGGCGACATGTAAAAAGTCGAGGAGGCGACCGATAAACGGTTTCCTCCTTTCCCCCCGCACCACCCCCCACACAAGACACACCGAGAGATACCTAAACAAACATTTGGACACACCAAAAAAAAAAAAAAGTCTAAATAACGAACACTCTGCTGGCAGGGCAGCCGACTTGCAGCGCCCCCAACCAACCAATCTGGAACTGCAGATGCTGGTTTAAATGATAGACAGAAAAATGCTGGAGTAACTCAGCGGGACAGGCAGCATCTCTGGAGAGAAGGAACGGGTGACATTTCGGTTTGAGACACTTCTTCAGATTTAGAGTCAGGGGAAAGGGAAACAAGAGACAGAAGTGAGGTATATTGGGATGGAAGTACTGTAGGCCTTCCATTTTATTTGAGCAAAGATCTTTTTTATTTCCTCACGTCGGCTACCAAAGAACTACCAGTGTAAATCGCAGTGCAATATAGTTACTGAAACTCTGAAACTTACAAAAATTCATGGAGCTATACAGCAGATTGCTTCAGCAGTCCTGCTTCAGAAGTTTCTATTAATTCATTCTCATGTTTTTTGTTGCAGGAGAGATTTCCATCACCATTCATACGAAGTAATGCCTTCTGACAGCCCTGCTGAATGGCTTGTCTTAAATGTTATGGTCATGCCTCATGTTCTTGACTGCCAAAGATATATTATAATGTAGCTTTAATTTTCCTATCAAATTTGAGCCTCTGATATTTTGGGAGTAGTTTTCTTTCTATAAATTTAAACAAATCTAATTTGTCTCATACGAAGCGCAGAAAATTAGGTTGAAAGCACACACTTCACTGTTAAGTGGAAAACCATTTACCTAATGTATGTGCAGGACAATTTTATGCTTTTAAGAATTAAGGCTATTATCACATGCCAAAGTTAATGATTTCATTTATTTCCATAATGAGAATGTTTAAAGCAGTTAATTCTCATAATGAGAGTAATTAAAACATTTATTTCAAATGCAGACTGTAATTAATCTGTGGTAAACTTTAGTTGGGGAACACTTTATGCCATTTATTGGAGTTTTATTAATTGGTTTTATTCAGTGCTTTTAACCATAAGTGTCCTCCTCTGTGACCTTTCCTTCATCTTGAAACAAGAGGTGGAGACATTTATTGAAGATAGCACAATATTAACTCCATTTGTAATTACTAAGATGGTAAAGTCTGTGCCTATGTATAGGTGATATCTCACGGCTGTTAAATTGGAAGCAACACTTGTGCTACCATAAATTCTAGGTAAAAACTCATCACAGAAAGAGAGGCACAAAAAGCTGAAGTAACGCAGCGGGTCAGGCAGCATCTCTGGAGAAAAGGAATAGGTGACCTTCCAGGTCGAGACCCTTCTTCAGACTGATATAGAAGAAATGAATGAAAGAAATGCAAAAAAGTAACGATGATAGAGGAAACAGGCCATTGTTAGCTGAGAGCTAGGTGGAAATGAGTTACAGACAATGAGAAGCGAGTACGACTTGGGTGGGGGAGGGATGGAGATGGGGGATGCAAGGGTTACTTGAAGTTAGAGAAATCAATATTCATACCGCTGTGTTGTAAGCTGCCCAACCATATTTCACTAACAAGGCCTGTCTGTTCCCTTTATCATCATTACTTTTGTGCATATCTTTCATTGATCTATAAAACCACCCATATCTCGTTTTCCTTTCCCCTGACTATCAGTCTGAAGAAGGGTCTCGACCCAAAATGTCACCTATTCCTTTTCTCCAGAGATAGTAGTATATATTTTAGTAGTATATATTTTATTACAAACATGTAAACCAAAAAAAAGTTAAAACAAAGCAAAATAACAATAAAATGAAATGAACAATGGACCTATACACAACTCATTGAATAACATCTCATAAACATCACAAATTAAATCTTACATGTTCGATGCCCTTCAGGCATTGAGACACAAGCCTGAAGGCTTTGTGTCTCAATGCAAGGAGCAGTCGTAATAAGGTGGATTAGTTGAATGTGCAGATGGTTATTAATGACTATGATATAGTTGGGATCACGGAGACATGGCTCCAGGGTGACCAAGACTGGGAGCTGAACATCCAGGGATATTCAATATTCAGGATGGATAGACAGAAAGGAATAGGAGGCGGGGTAGCGTTGCTGGTTGGAGAGGAGATTAACGCAATAGAAAAAAAGGACATTAGCTTGGAGGATGTGGAATCAATATGGGTAGAGCTGCAAAACACTAAGGGGCAGAAAACGCTAGTGGGAGTTGTGTACCGGCCACCTAACAGTAGTTGTGGAGTTGGGGATGGCATCAAACAGGAAATTAGAAATGCGTGCAACAAAGGTAAAACAGTTATAATGGATGTCTTCAACCTACTCCTGCACCTGTTGTCTATTGTCTATATTCTCCAGTCAGAGGACGTCACTGGGCCTGTACCCGCTGGAGTTTAGGAGGATGTAGAGGGACCTCATTGAAACTTACCGAATAGTGAAAGGCTTGGATAAAGTGAATGTGGAGAGGATGCTTCCATTAGTAGGAGAGTCTCGGACCAGAGGTCATAGCCTCAGAATTAAAGGATGGCCCTTTAGAAAGGAGATGAAGAATTTCTATAATCAGAGGGTGGTGAATCTTTGGGATTCTTTTCCACAGAAGGCTGGAAGTCAATGGATATTTTTAAGGTAGAAATAGATAGATTCTTGATTAGTACGGGTGTCAGAGGTTATAGGGAGAAGGCAGGAGAATGGAGTTAGGAGGGAGAGATAGGTCAGCCATGATTAAATGGCAGAGTAGACTTGATGGTCTGAATGGCCTAATTCTGCTCCTATCCCTTATGATCTTATGACCTTATGACCTGACCTCTACTTCATCACTCTCACCCAGCATATAATTGTAATACATTTTAAGAAGATGAATCTTTATCCTTCCAAATATAAGCTCACCCTAGTCCATTTCTCCCACATCTTCAGGATCAACCAAGCTAAATCTATGGGCCTGTCCCACTTGGGCGACCTAATCCGCAAGTTCTGGCGAGTTTGCCCTCAAGTCATACTCGCAGTATGGTCGACACGAGGTCGTAGGAGGTCTTCGTAACTCTCCTTCATGCTCGAGAGTGGTCTCCGCGTACTCGAGGCCTCAGCTAGGTCGTGGCGTTTTTTTCAATATGTTAAAAAAGCCCGTGAGTAAAAAATGGTCACCATGGAAAAAATCGATACTTTTTTACTCGTAGGTTTAGTCGTAGTAGGTCATAGTAGGTCGTAGTAGGTCAGCATGTTAGTCATAGGTAATCGAGGGTAGTCGAAGATAGTCTTCATCATAGTCAAATGGAGGTCGAAGTGAGGTCAAAGGGAGGTCGAAGGAGATCGAAGGAGGTCGTCTTCACTCTCCTCTATTCAGTGTCCAATTTTACTTAAGTTCATCGTAGCTAGTCGTAGCTAGTCAAAGCTGGTCTTCAACATAGTCGAAGGAGGTCGAAGGAAGTCTTCTACATAGTCGAAGGAGGTCTTCAACATGTCATTTTTTCAAACTCTTCTAAACTCGCCAATTAGGTCTCCCAAGTGGGACAGCCCTTCTAAGGCAAGTCTGTCTTTCAACAATGTCTCAGGCAGGACACCAGATATGGTCACAACAAAATGACCTGGTCTTTGCCATGTGCAAAATGATAGCTTTTCCCAAAGATCAGAGCCTATCCAAGTTTTAATCGATTGTAAAGAACTGTAACCTAAACAATATAATAATTGGATAAATTAAACAGGCAACAACAACACTGAGAGGACTTAAAGTCAGTGAGCATCCGAGACTTCTATGTGATTTTATCTTCTCAGGTCGAGGCCAGCATAGAAAATCCACCTCAAAGACTGCTCAATTAACTGCCTGGTTTTTAGTCCTTGTGCACAAACCTAAATACCCTAATACAGCAATTGATAATTACATCAGGAATTGCTGTTCCCTCAGCTCATGAACCCAGTCACAAACAGGGCTCCAAATGTCTGAAGAAGGGTCGCCCCGAAACGGCGCCCATTCCTTCTCTCCAGAATTGCTGCCTGATTCGCCGATTTACTCCAGCTTTTTGTGTCTATCCCCAAATAACTTGTTATTTTCGTGAGTCTCCATTGGCAATTCATTCTGCTAAGCCCACACCAACATAATTGACCCAACGGTATTTTCAGTCAGAGGTATTAGGTATTATCCCTTTCTCTTTACCTTGATTCGATACCCTCATGCAGAGGAAAAGAACCAGGAATGCAAAACATTTCATTGAGAGCTCTGCTCTAGATTCCATTCTTTACATCTAAAGATTGAATACTATTGCTGACCTCATAGTCAACCTGTACTTCCTATTCTTAAATATTTTCTCCCAGATCACAATACTTTAACCATTAGTTTAGTTTAGTTTATTTTAGACATACAGTGCGGAAACAGGCCCTTCGGCCCACCGAGTCCGCACTGACCAGTGATCCCCGCACATTAACGCTATGCTACACACACTAGGGACAATTCACATTTATTCAAAGACAATCAATCGACAAACTTGTACGTCTTTGGAGTGTGGGAGGAAACCAAAGATCTCGAAGAAAACCCATGCGGTCTTGGGGAGAACGTACAAACTCCGTACAGACAGCACCCGTAGTCGGGATCGAACCTGGGTCTCTGGTGCTGTAAGCTTTGTAAGGCAGCAACTCTACCGCTGCGCCACCATGCCACCATGTAATTACTATTAGTTGATATAGTTATTGTTTTCCCTCAGCTTTTTGTGCTGCATTTTACCAAATGCTCATGATTAGATGTTACACAGTGGGACAGCTAGTAGAACCCCTCACAGCTTCAGAGAACTGGCTTCGATCCTGACCTTGGGTGCTGTCTGACCTTGGGTGCTGACTTAGCATTTTTCCCTGTGACCACCACATGTGTTTCCTCCAGGTGCTCTGGTTTTCCCTTACTTCCCAAAGACATGTGAGTTTACAGCTCAATTGGTCTCTGTAAAACAATTGCCTCTGGTGAGGAGGGAGTGGATGTGAATGTAGGATAACATCGTTTATATTAGTTTAAAGATACAGCATGGAAATGGGCCCTTCGGCCCACCGTGTCCGTGCTAGGCAGCGATCTCAACACATTAACTCTATCCTACACACATTAGGGACAATCTATAATTTTACTAAGTCGATTAACCTACAAACGTGTATGTCTTTGGAGTGTGGGAGGAATCCGAAGATCCCAGGGAAAACCAACGCAGGTTACAGGGAGAACGTACAATCTCCGTACAGACTGCACCCGTCGTCAGGATCAAACCCGGGTCTCTGGCGCTGTAAGGCAGCAAGTCTACTGCTGTGCCACCATAAGAACGAGTGTGAGCACATGATCGATGGTCGGCGTGGACTCAGTGGGCTGAAGGGCCTGTTTCCATACTGAAGCACACCACAATATATTGATCATGCTATATTTAAAACTCTGCACAAGCCAGCAGCTTGCAGTATGAAGCAGGAGAACATTTCCACTGATCCCTACTGGTGGGTATCTTTAAGGATGAGAGGGCACAAATGAACTGAAAGCCCTCCATATCTAGGCTCCTTCACAAGCTTTTTCATTCAGGCCCAATACTGAGCCATTCATACAACATAGAACATGGAAAAGTACAGCACAAGAACAAGCCCATCGGCACACAATATCTGTGGCAAAAATGAAACCAAAGCAAACTAATCTAATTTGCCTGCACATGCACGGTGGTGATGAAGTGCTTTGAGGGGTTGATTTAGGCGCAAATCAACTCCTACCTCGACAAAAACCTGGAACCACTGCAGTTCGCTTACCGCCACAACAGATCAACAGTGGATGCGATCTCACTGGCCCTCCACTCCGCTCTGGACCACTTGGACAGTAAAAACTCATATGTCAGGCTGTTATTCATCGATTACAGCTCGGCATTTAACACAATCATCCCCTCCAAGCTGGTTACCAAACTCGCAGAACTGGGTATCTGCGCATCTCTCTGCAATTGGATCCTCGACTTCCTCATTCACAGACCACAGTCTGTTTGTATTGGTGGAAATGTGTCAGCCTCGATAACAATCAGCACGGGAGCACCTCAAGGCTGCGCGCTCAGCCCCCTGCTGTACTCACTCTATACTCATGACTACGTAGCCGGTCACAGTGCAAACTCCATCATCAAGTTCGCTGACGACACCACTGTTGTGGGGCGTATCACTGATGGGGATGAGTCACAGTATCGAAGAGAGATCAAGCAACTGTCCATATGGTGCCAGCGCAATAACCTGGCCCTCAACACCAGCAAAACCAAGGAACTGATTGTGGACTTTGGAAGGAGTAGGATGGGGACCCATAGCCCCGTTTATATCCCCCTAGTCCTCACCTTTCACCCCACCAGCTGTCACATACAACAAGTAATCCTCCGTCAGTTTCGCCACCTCCAACGTGGCCCCACCACTCGCCACATCTTCCCATCTCCCCCTATGTCTGCCTTCCGCAAAGACCGCTCCCTCCATAACTCCCTTGTCAATTCTTCCCTTCCCTCTCGTACCACCCCCTCCCCGGGCACCTTCCCTTGCAACCGCAAGAGATGCAACACTTGTCCCTTTACCTCCCCCCTCGACTCCGTTCAAGGACCCAAGCAGTCGTTCCAGGTGCGACAGAGGTTTACCTGCATCTCCTCCAACCTCATCTATTGCATCCGCTGCTCTAGATGTCAGCAGATCTATATCGGTGAGACCAAGCGGAGGTTGGGCGATCGTTTCGCCGAACACCTCCGCTCGGTCCGCAATAACCAAGCTGACCTCCCGGTGGCTCAGCACTTCAACTCCCTCTCCCACTCCATCTCCGACCTCTCTGTCCTGGGTCTCCTCCATGGCCACAGCGAGCAACACCGGAAATTGGAGGAACAGCACCTCATATTCCGCTTGGGGAGTTTGCATCCTGGGGGCATGAACATCGAATTCTCCCAATTTTGTTAGTCCTTGCTGTCTCCTCCCCTTCCTCGGTACCCCTGCTGTCTCCTCCCATCCCCCAGCCTTCGGGCTCCTCCTTCTTTTTCCTTTCTTGTCCCCGCCCCCCACCCCCGATCAGTCTGAAGAAGGGTTTCGGCCCGAAATGTTGCCTATTTCCTTCGCTCCATAGATACTGCTGCACCCGCTGAGTTTCTCCAGCTTTTTTGTGTGCCCCGTTTATATCGATGGTTGAAAGGGTCAAGAGCTTCAAATTCCTGGGCCCACATCTCTGAAGATCTTTCCTGGCCCGAGAACACTAATGCAATCATCAAGAAAGCTCATCAGCGCCTTTACTTCCTGAGAAGATTACGGAGAGTCGGTTTGTCAAGGAGGACTCTCTCTAACTTCTACAGGTGCAGAGTAGAGAGCATGCTGACCGGTTGCATCGTGGCTTGGTTCGGCAACTTGAGCGCCCTGGAGAGGAAAAGACTACAAAAAGTAGTAAATACTGCCCAGTCCATCATTTGCTCTGACCTTCCTTCCATCGAGGGGATTTATCGCAGTCGCTGCCTCAAAAAGGCTGGCAATATCATCAAAGACCCACACCATCCTGGCCACACACTTATCTCCCTGCTACCTTCAGGTAGAAGGTAGAGGAGCCTGAAGACTGCAACAACCAGGTTCAGGAATATCTACTTCCCCACAGCCATCAGGCTATTAAACCTGGCTCGGACACAACTCTGATTATTAATAACTAATTATCTGTTATTTGCAATTTATCAGTTTATTTATTCATGTGTGTATATATTTATATTATAGTATATGGACACACTGATCTGTTTTGTAGTAAATGCCTACTATGTTCTGTGTGCTGAAGCAAAGCAAGAATTTCATTGTCCTATCAGGGACACATGACAATAAACTCACTTGAACTTGATACATATCCTTTCATTCCATACAAATTCATGTGCTTATCTAAAAGCCTCATAAACGCTACTGTAGTATCTACCTCCACCACCAATCCTGGCTACGTGTTCCAGGCACTCCTTACCTCCTGTGTAAAAAAACGTTGCCTGCACATCTCCTTTCAATTTCCCTCTCCCATATCAAAGCTAAGCCCTGTATTCTTTGACATTTCCACCGGCCTATACTTCTCTGGAATATCTTTACTTTTCCTCATTAACAAAGGAAACAACATTGGTTATTCTCCAGCCCTCCACGACCTTGCCTGTGGCTAAAAAATATTACAAAGATCTTGGTCTAGGCCTCTGAAAAATCCTCAGTTGCTTCTCTTAATAACCCGGGATAGAGCCCATCAAGCCATGGGGATTTACCCATCTTAATGCCCTCGAGCATTACACAACCTCCTTGTTGATTTCAAACTGCTCTTGCATGTCAATATTCTGCACACTGATCCCACTGACCTCCAGATTCTTCTCATTTGTGAATACTGATGCAAAGTTTGTTTAGTACCTCACCTACATCCTCTGATTCCAAGCACACATTCTCTATCTTCTGTCTAAAATAGGGTCTCGACCCGAAACGTCACCATATACAAACCCATGGTGACCTTCCCGATTCTTATCCAAATAGGAGCAAATTCTACCCCGAATAATATTTCCCTATCACTAATGCGAAATTCACTGGCCTATAATTCCCGGGAGCCTCTTTAACTCGGTACATAGAACATCGACCAGTAAAGCACAGAAACAGGCCCTTTGGCCAACAATGCATGTGCCAAACATGATGCCATGTAAAACTGATCTGATCTGCCTGTACATGATCCATGTTCCTCTATTCCCTGCACTTATATGTGCCTACCATGACCTGAAATGTCACCTATTCCTTTCCTCCAGAGATACTGCCTGACCCACTGAGTTACTCCAACGTTTTGTGTCAATCATCCATGTATACAACATCCACAGCCCTACCTTCATTAATCTCCTTCCTCACCTGCTCAAAAAACTCGTTAGTAAGACACAACCTGCTATGTACAAAGCCGTACTATTCCGAATTAGACCATTCTTTTCCAAATATGAGGAAATCCTATCTCCAAAAAAACCTCTCCAACACTTTCCCTACCACTGATGTGAGGCTCTCGGGCTTATAATTCCCTGGATTCTCTCTGTGAGCCAGGCCTGCTTGCCGGGATATTCCCGGCATGCTGATTACCGGGACACTCATAAAGTCCAGTCTTCTCTTATTCAAAACAATTTTAAAACCTATGGAGTTTACTATCCTCAAAATGCTCTTCCACTGTAATATCAGTCACCTGGCTAGGCTCATTTTCGAAAATAAGATCCAGTATGCTCCCTTCTTGAGTTGGACTATCCACTTACTGTTTCAAGAAATTGGTTGGATACACCTAACAAATTCTAACCCATCTAATCCTTTGGCACCATGAACATTTCAGTCAATATTAGCAAAATCAATGTGCCCTGTTGCTTCTTCATTTTTCCACAATATATTGACATATTAGCTCCTCTATCTCCCATTGTTTATTGAGGGGCCTATACAAGAAACCCATTAGACTGATTACATCTTTCCTATTTTTAAGCTCATGTATTCTCTGTGCTGCAGGTACATTTTTCTTGATTAATAGAGCAGACAGCGGAGCGGACAGGACAACAGACTCTGGTAGGACCAGAGGTGGGGGTCTGTGCCTTTATGTAAATAAAGCATGGTCCACGGACACCACCATCATCGAGAGTCACTGCTCAGCTAACCTAGAGTTCCTCTTGGTTAGATGCAGACCGTTCTATCTGCCCAGAGAGTTTACCTCCACTATTGTGACTGCAGCCTATATTCCTCTTGATGCTAATGCTAAGCTTGCAATGAAACAGCTGCATACTACCATTAGCAAACAGCAGATACGTCCGTGCCCGGGTGCGGATGGAAAGGGAATACGCCCTGTCTACAGGCACCCTGAGGGAGTTCCGGGACTGCTGGGCACCGAAGGGGGTTGAATGTATCCTTGACAAGGATTGCAATATAATTGTTTAGCAGTTGCTTAGCATATTTGTTCGTCTTGTATTATGGTGGTGTTTTGTTTTATTGTATTGTCAATACTATTTTAATATTTGAATAAATATTTTTGATTAAAAAATAAATAAATAAATAAATAAATTAGCAAACAACAGACTCACAACCCCGAGGCAGCCTTCATTGTTGCGGGTGACCTCAATCACTCCAACCTGAAGACTGTACTCCCCAAATTCCACCAACATGTCTCCTTCGCCACTAGAGAAGACAAGACACTGGACAAAGTCTACACTAACATGGCTGAATCTTACAAAGCCGTCCCCCTCCCCCACCTTGGTCAGTCTGATCACCTCTCATTGTTCCTGCTCCCAAAGTACTCCCCACTCATCAGACGGGTTAAACCCACTGTGAGGACAGTTAAAGTCTGGTCAGAGGAGGCGGACTCAACACTTCAGCAGTGTTTTGGAAACACTGACTGGAAGGCGTTTGCAGCCCAGGCCACCCTTGACTCCCACACGGACATTGATTCCTACACATCCTCTGTTCTGGACTTTATAAACTCCACCATCAATAGTGTCACCTCCCTCAAACGGGTGACCATATTCCCGAATCAGAAGCCATGGATGAACAGCGAGGTCAGGCTACTGCTGAAAGCACGGGACACCGCTTTCAGGTCAGGCGATGCTCGAGCCTACAGTTCATCCAGGGCTAACCTGAAGAGGGGCATCAAGAAGGCCAAGCACTGCCATAAGCTCAGGATTGAGGAGCACTTCAACAACAACTCCGACCCCCGACGCATGTGGCAAGGCATCCAGGCCATCACGGACTATAGACCCACCAACACCACCCCAACATCCAGCAATGCCTCCTTCCTTGAGGAGCTTAACTACTTCTATGGCCGCTTTGACAGGGACAATCTAGAGATGGCCATCAAGGCTGTGCTCCCTGCCGATCATCAGCCCCTCACACTCACCCCCTACGACGTGTACGTGGCACTGAGTAGGACTAATGCACGTAAGGCTGCTGCCCCTGACGGCATCCCCGGGCGCTTCCTCAGGTCCTGTGCTGCGCAGCTGACAGATGTCTGGACTGACATCTTCAACCTGTCACTTGCCCAAGCAGTTGTCCCCACGTGCCTTAAAACCACCTCCATCGTGTCGGTGCCAAAACACTCCACTGCGGCAAGCCTCAACGACTTCCGCCCAGTTGCACTTACTCCCATCATCACCAAGTGCTTCGAAAGGCTGGTCCTGGCACACCTCAAAGGCTGCCTACCCCCCACATTGAATCCGTATCAGTTTGCCTACCGCAAGAACAGGTGTGCGGAGGATGCCATCTCAACGGCACTTCACTCCGCCCTCTCCCACCTCGACAACAGAGACACTTACGTAAGAATGCTGTTCATCGATTACAGCTCAGCATTCAACACCATTATACCCTCTAAACTGATCACCAAACTCGGCAACCTGGGCATCGACCCCTCCCTCTGCAACTAGATACTGGACTTTCTAACCAACAGACCCCAGTCTGTTAGGTTAGACAAGCACACCTCACCCTGAACACCAGCGTTCCACAGGGCTGTGTGCTGAGCCCCTTCTTCTACTCCCTCTTCACCTACGACTGCACACCTGTACATGGTACTAACACCATCATCAAGTATGCAGATGATAACACGGCGATTGGCCTCATCAGCAACAACGATGAGTCGGCCTATAGGGAGGAGGTCCAGCTCCTAGCAGCATGGTGCGCTGACAACAAGCTGGCCCTTAACTCCAAGAAGACCAAGGAGCTCATTGTAGACTTCAGGAAGTCTAGGGGCGGCACGCACACCCCCATCCACATCAACGTGACGGAGGTGGAACGTGTTTCCAGCTTCAGGTTCCTGGGGGTCAACATCTCTGATGACCTCTCCTGGACCCACAATACCTCAACTCTGGTCAAAAAGGCTCACCAGCGTCTCTTCTTCCTGAGGAGACTAAAGAAGGTCCATCTGTCTCCTCAGATTCTGGTGAACTTCTACTGCTGCACCATCGAGAGCATCCATACCAGTATGGTATGGCAACTGCTCTGTCTCCGACCGGAAAGCACTGCAGAAGGTGGTGAAAATTGCCCAACGCATCACCGGTTCCTCACTCCCCTCCATTGAGTCTGTCCAAAGCAAGTGATGTCTGCGAAGGGCGCTCAGCATCGTCAAGGACTGCTCTCACCCCAACCACAGACTGTTTACCCTCCTCCCAGCAGGTCCAGGAACAGCTTCTTCCCTGCGGCTGTTACATTACTTAACTCTGTACCTCGGTGATTGCCAATCACCCCCCCCAAGGACACTCATTCCACCAGGAAAAAAATAAATAAAAAATTGCACTACTATGACTGCACGTAAATATATTTATTTATTGCTCATAATCTATGTCGCTCTTCCAGGGAGATGCTAACTGCATTTCGTTGTCTCTGTACTCTACACTGCACAATGACAATAAAGTTTGAATCTGAATCTGAATCTGAATCTTCCAACTCCCTCTTATACCTCCCTCTCTATCATGTTTGAAACATTGAAACCCTGGAAAGTTAAGCTGCCAGTCAGAATCTCTTCCGAACCAGTCTCCGTAATGGTCACATCATAGTCCCGAGCACTGATCCAGGCTTTTAGTTCATTGCTTTACCCACTTCTTTGTGTTGAAATAAACACAACACAGCCTGTCAGTTTCACCATCTTCCTTCATCTTCCTGCCTGTCTTTCCTTTGAGACGTACTGGCCTTAATCTCCACCTTCTCATCAGTCCTTCCATTTGCAGACCTTGTACTTTGGTTTCCACCTCCCTGCCACTCTAGTCTAAACACTCCCGAGTTATACGAGCTAAGTTCTCTTGAAATATATTGGTCCAGTTCAGATGCAACCCATCCTTCTTGTTCAGGTCAACTCTGCCCCAATGATCTTAAATCCTGAAACCTTCTCTCCTATATCAATTCAAACTGCCTCCTGCCCTTGGCCATATTTTATTCCTAATGCCAGCAGGCATATTCTACATGAGGCCATCATGACAACCCTTTGTCGAGTGGGGGTGCCGTCAAGTATGGCTGCCCAGCCTGCAGCTGTCTGTCCTTTCACCCTTTTTAATATTTTTAGTATATTAAAAAGTTTTGTTTGGAGGTCTAATCTTTTTTATGTGGGGGGGGGGGGGGGGGGGGGGAAACTGTTTTTCTCAGACCCTACCTGGTCGGAGATGCGTCTTTTCTCCGAGCCGTATCTTCGCCCTCTCTTCGCTGCCTACCAACAGGACTGGAGCGGTGTTTCTTGCCGGGACCGGCCAGAACTTCCGCTTTGGCGGCGGCAAAGAGCTGAAGCACCATCGCGGAGCGAGCGATGCCTTACCCGGGTCGCCTTGTGCTAAGCTCCGGAGTGCTGAGACCGCCGACTCCAACATCGCGGAGCTGTGGGGATCGGCGGAGCGTCCAGCTGCAGCGGCGCTGGCTTTAAACACCGCGGAGCCTGGGATCTCTCGCTGGGATCGCCAGCGTCGGAGCTCCGACCAGCGTGGCCTGTGGACTTCGGGAGCAGCGGTCTCCGGGGAGGAAGCAGCTGTTCCAGACATTCCAAGCCGCTGAAGAGTATTCTCCCGACGCCAGAACTCCATCATCCGGCCAGAGGGCCTGTAACATCGGGCCGCCGATGCAGCGACTGCGGAGGCCTCAAATATGCTCCGACCATGGGGTGAACATAGAGAGAGAGGACTGACTTTGCTGCCTTACCCCACAGTGGGAACCATTGCGGAGGGATGTATTCATGTTTTATGTTAAATTCTTTAATGTTGTGTTTTATTTTTTTTATTGATGTGCTGCAAATGGCAACTCAAATTTCACTGCACCAGAAATAGTGTATGTGGCAATAAATGTCCTTCGTCCTTTGTCCTTGTCCATTGTGTGTGATAGGAAGATCTACAATGCAAATTTAACTTCTGGGAAAACATTTGTTCACAGCAGAAGCTTTGGAGACAATTGTCAAAAACATCACTGACATTCAGAAGAGTGTAAAATTAATCAAAATCTATTGAAATCTAGCCAAACTTTTGAAAGCTAAAATGTATTCATGTTTCAAAATAACCAAGGTTCCTAAAACAGTAGAATAGTTCAAATAACTCAATCATCTCTAAATTAACTGAAACCTTCCTTAGTCTACAACAGTTACTGTTCTTTGGTGAACTGAGTGGAGATGTTATCCCTGTGCCAGGAGTAATTGAACAAATGTATTAAATTGAATTGAATTGAATTGAATAAATTTAATTAGCCAAGTATGTATACATACAAGTAATTTGCCTTGGTGCTTTGCTCGCATAGATAACAACACGATATACAGTAGACAATTAAAAATAAAACATTATAATTTAAACATGTGAAGAATTAAATAAAATACCAGCGTTAAAGGAGGCTACACACTTTTCACGGTTTAGTAGAGCTACTGCTCATGGAAAAAAGCTGTTTTTATGTCTGGCTGTGGCGGCTTTGACAGTCCGGAGTCGCCTCCCAGAGGGAAGTACTTCAAAGAGTTTGTGGCCAGGGTGAGAGGGGTCAGAGATGATCTTGCCCGCTCACTTCCTGGGCCTTGCAGTGTACAGTTCATCAATGGGGGGGTGGAAGGTTGTAGCCAACAATGTTCTCGGCTAATCGAACGATGCGCTGCAGGCTCTGGATGTCAGGCTTGGTGGCTGAGCCAAACCAGACCATGATGGAGAAGGTGAGGACAGACTCTATGATGGCAATATAAAACTGGATCATCATTGCCTGTGGCAGATTGTGTTTTCTCAGCTGCCGCAGGAAGTACATCCTCTGTTGGGCCTTTTTGACTGCGTAGTCGATGGTGGCCTCCCATTTAAGGACCAATGATGAGACTTCCGGTGGCGTCATGGAGTATTAAGGCGCGGCATCTTACTCTTCGGTACATAAAACTTATTCAAGAATTGATTATTTTTTAGTGGATATGAAATTAATGCCATATACAAACAACTCTCCGTTGACATTTTCAGTAAAATTTGAGGGAATGACGGGTAAAAATTTTTTTTGGAGGTTTAATACACAGATTTTAAATGACGTGCAAGGCTATCAATATTTAAAACAACAAATGAAACTTTTTTTTGATACAAATGATACACCAGGTATCATTGTTAATGCCAATAGCGAATAACCCTTTATTTAAACCATCTCTTATTGATAAGACATATAACCAATGGGAAAGTCTCGGAATTAGAAGGATCGGGGATATGTACGAAATAGGAAACCTGCTATCATTCCAACAATTACAATTAAAATTTAAATTGAAAAACAACCAATATTTTAAATATCTTCAGATTTACGATTTCATGAAAAAATATATACAAGGATATCAAAAAATAACCTCTGAAGTATTGGAAGAAGCAATGAATATTGAAGCTGACTCACAAAAATTAATATCATATTTATATAATAGTATTCTAAATATAGACCTACCATCGACAGAGGTACTTAGAGAAGAGTGGGAACGGGAACTAATGATAAAAATCACGAAGGTTACATGGGAAAAATACTTGATATATATTCACAAATGTTCAATTAATGTAAGACATAATCTAATTCAATTTAAAATTGTACATAGATTATATTATTCAAAAACAAGATTAAACAAATTTTATCCAAATATATCCGCCACTTGTGATAAATGTCTAGCCCAAAATGCAACTATAACGCACTCCTTAGTTTCCTGCATAAAACTTTATAGATTTTGGAATGATATTTTTGAAATATTTACAAAATTATTCAAGACAAGAATGGAACCTAATACTGAAACGATTATATTTGGCGTAATGGAAGATGGGAATAAATTGAACACATCTCAAAATCTATTCTTTAACTATGGTTTAATAATAGCAAAAAAATTAATACTTAAATTTTGGAAGGGTACATCAATACCAACGCTTAAAATGTGGATTGCAAGTATGTTGGACACCGCTCATCTTGAGGAAATGTGATTCCTCCTAATGGATAAATCAGACCAATTCATAACGAATTGGTCTCCATTCGTCGTTTTTTTGGAATCATATGGTGCAACACAATTGTAAAAAATAACTGTTTCAGGACTGGACGAGGGTTGGTCAAGATTATAAATAATGATCTCCTTTTTTTATTTTATTTTATTTTTTCTATTTTCTCTTTCTCAACTTTCTTCATTTACTCGTTTTCTTTCTTCACACACTATATATTTCACATTTTTCTATCCTTTACTATCTAACTTATTTTTCTTATTCTAATCTTTTTTCAATGTAACAAAAAAAAAAAGAAGTTGTACATAAAATGTATTATGAAAATATATATTAGGCACTTTGGTGCCATATGATTGTACTTACTTCTAATAAAATTAAAAATTAAAAAAAAATAAAATTTAAGGACCAATGATGCTTCCAAGGAACTTAAATGACTCCACAGATGTGACTGTGGTGTTGTTAATGGTGAGTGGGGTGAGGGGGGGGGGGAGCTCTCCTAAAGTCTACAATCGATTCCACTGCCTTAAGAGCATTGAGCTCCAGGTTGTTGCGATGGCACCAGGAAGCCAGCTGTGTCACTTTCCTGTCTGCAGGCAGATTCCTCCCCATCCTGGATCAGTCTAATCAGGGTTGTGTCGTCCGCAAACTTGAGAAGCTTGACAGAGGATTCTGTGGTGGTGCAGTCGTTGGTGTAGAGAGAGTAAAGGAAAGGGGAGAGTACGCAGCCTTGTGGTGCTCTAATGCTGAGGGTCAGTGGGTCAGACATGTACTGTCCCAGCCTCACATGCTGCTTCCTGTTTGTCAGGAAGTTGGTGATCCATTGACAGTGGGGTTCAGGCACAGTCAACTGTGAGAGTTTGGAGTGTAGTAGCTTTGGCACAATGGTGTTGAATGCAGAGCTAAAATTCACAAACAAAATCCTTGCATAGGGCCCCTGGTTATCTAGGTGCTGGAGGATGAAGTGCAGGCTTAGGTTGACTGCGTCATCCACTGATCTATTGACCCGGTATGCAAAATGCAGGGGGCCCAGCACAAGTTTTTCAAGAGTTTTCATGATTAGTAGTCTTTAAGACCAGTAATCCTTGGCTTTTTGGGTACAGGAACAATAGTGGAGACTTTGATGGAGGCAGGGATAGTGCAGGTTTGAAAATATCTGTGTAGACTGGTGCTGGTTGCTTGGCACAGAGCTTGAGTGTAGAGGGGAAACATTGTCCGGTCCTGGAGATTTCCGCCTTTTCTGTCTCCTTAATAGCTTTTCCACCTCCTCAATTCCTATTGTTAGTGATGGAGAAGAGGCCAAACTGATGTTGGGCAGCAAGGAGGAGGTGGGTGAGGGTTCCGGGGTTATGTTCTATCGCACTTGCAGTAGAACTCGTTCAGGTCACTGGTCAGCTGACGATTGTCCAAGGAGCGCGGTTTTACCTCTGATAGCTGGTGATTTCTTGCAAGCCCTTCCACACTGAAGATGAGTCACTAGCTGAGAACTTGCTCTTCAACTTCTCAGAGTTGACAGCTCTGATTCCTCTTCTCAGCTTGTACTTGACTTGCCTGTAGAGGTCTGCATCCCCGCTCCTGTAGGCCTCATCTTTAGACTGGCTGAGCTGTCTGAAGTGGGCTGAGTGGGCGGAATCAGCTCTGGCGATCACGGTGCATTTTCGAGGGAAGTGTACGAGGCCAGATGCAAATAATACAAAGGACAACGTGGACATCACAACTCCTTTCAATTGTAGCAGTTTGGAAAATGTTTGTTGTTTCTGTCTTTGGCCTCCATAAGGAAGATTCATCTGCTTTGTGGTACTTGTTGACCTATTCTGTAAGAATATGCGGAAAACGAGGAGATATTTAAAGCTGTAAATTTTAGTTTGCACTGTAATATTATTACTTAGGATCTGAACTTGAGGGAGGATGCCTATGATTGAATACGTGGTGATTATTGAATCCTTCATCTTGACACTTAGTTGATCTTCAATAATTTTAAACTGTATATTTTGTTTCATTTACATTCCAAACCATATTCACTATTTATTGGTTAGTCTCAGCAGGAGTAATACTGCACACAAGAAGTTTATTAAGCCCTGTATCAGAGATGCTTCTTTGGTAGAACTGGCCAATTATGTCCATAAGTGATAGGAGCAGAATTAGGCCATTCGGCCCATCAAGTCTACTCCATCATTCAATCATGGCTGATCTATCTCTCCCTCTTAACCCTATTCTCCTGCCTTCTCCCCATAACCCTTGACACCCGTACTAATCAAGAATATATCTATCTCTGCCTTAAAAATATCAATTGACTTCACCTCCACAGCCTTCTCTGGCAATGAATTCCACAGATGCACCACCCTCCGACTAAAGAAATTCCTCCACATCTCCTTCCTAAAGGAACATCCTTTAATTCTGAGGCTTTGACCCCTGGTCCTAGACTCTCCCACTAGTGGAAACATCCTCTCCACATCCACTCTATCCAGGCCTTTCACTATTTGTCTGCTTCCCTGCTTCCCTGCTTGATCCCTGCTTCCTGAACCTGGTCTGATATTTACACAGATCTCACTCTCTGGGTGTTAAATCCCCTTTACGTTTTCCATTTGCCCACGTGGTAGGGTTCCCTTGCGGCCCTCACCACTAGACTGGACAAATCATGTCCTCCACTGCCCAACTGTTCCATCAAGCCCATTGCAGATAATAATGACTCCCTGCATCCTCCAACCTCTGCTGATCCCAGCATAAACATTGAGCTCCTAACTTACACTGTAGTTTTTGCTCAATCCGCAAGCATTGCAATTTTCATTTCACTGCACATCTTGTATGTGTATGTGACAAATAAAGTTGACTTGACTTGTTTAAAGGACAGCTGATCAAAGTGCAGGATCAGCATGTTCTAATAAGGAGTAGGGATAAGGTCAGCGAGGTAAGGGAACTAAAGATGACCAAGGAGATTGTAAACTTGATCAGGGAAGAAAAGGAAGCAAATGTCACATTTCAGAAGGTAGCATCACGCGGGGTTTATGACGAATATAATGCGAGTAGGAAAGAGCTCAAGCGGGAGACTAAAAAAGACAGAAGGCACAATAAATGCCATTATGGTGGATTAAGGAACATCACAAGGCTTTTTATATGTAGATGAAAAATAGGAGGGCGACCAGGGAGAAACTCAAACACAAACGGCAGATCGAGGAGCACTTTCAAAACAACTCCGACCGCAGACGCATGTAGCAAGGCATCAAGTCCATTGCCGACTACCATAAAGTTAACAACCCCCATCAGACAATGCCTCCCTTCCTGACGAGCTAAACTACTTCTATGCTCGTTTTGACCGGGACAACAAGGACATTGTGCCTTCCTCCACAGTGCTATCCACTGTGGGGGGATGATTTTTTTGTCTAATTGTAGTCCTGTAGGTCTGTGTCCAAGATGGCTGCCGTGAAGAGAGAGTGGACGCTGGCGCGCTTTGGCTGCCGCTGCTCTCTCTTCACACTGTGTTTTTGATTTTCTGTTTTTGGATTGAATTCTGTTTTTAATTTGTATCTCTGTGATGTCTTTATTACTTGTTATATTCCGATTATATGTTTTTATTCCGATTACTATGTAAGGTGTCCTTGAGATGTCTGAAAGGCGCCCATTAAATAAAATATATTATTATTATTATTAACAAAACACCAGCCACCAAAGTTGCCCCACCCCCGAACGAACAACCCCTCAGTCTCTCCACCTCTGCTGTACAAGGCGCACTGAGCAAGGTGAATGAACACAAAGCTGCCGGCCCCGATGGCATCCCCGGGCGTGTGCTCAGGGCATGTGCTGGACAACTATCCCTGGTCTTCACCGACATTTTCAATCTGTCACTGGCCCAGGGTGTCATCCCTACTTGCCTCAAGACCTCAACCATTGTGCCAGTGCCCAAACAGTCAGCTTCAGGGAGTCTCAACGACTTCCGCCCAGTGGCACTCACCCCTGTCATCGCAAAGTGCTTTAAGCGGCTGATCTTGGCTCACCTCAAAGCCAGCCTCCCCCCCACACTGGACCCCCATCAGTTTGCCTACCGGACCAACAGGTCTACAGAGGACGCCATATCTGCGGCCCTACACTCTGCCCTGACTCACCTGGACAACAACAACTCCTACATCAGGTTGTTGTTCATCGACTTCAGCTCCACCTTTAACACTGCCATCCCCGCCAGCTTGATCACCAAACTCAGCGGACTTGGCATCACCACCTCCCTCTGCAATTGGACACTGGATTTCCTCACCAACAGACCACAGTCTGTTAGGATCAACAACCTCACCTCCTCCACTCTAACATTGAACACCGGCGTGCCACAGGGCTGTGTGCTCAGCCCTCTCCTCTACTCCCTCTTCACCCATAACTGTGTCCCTAAGTATGGCTCCAACGCCATCATAAAATTTGTCGACGACACCACGGTGGTAGGACTGATCAGCGACAACAATGAGTCAGCCTATAGGGAGGAGGTCCAGCACCTGGCAGCCTGATGTGCCCACAATAATCTCGTCCTCAACTCCAAAAAGATGAAGGAAATCATTATTGACTTCAGGAAGACCAGAGGGGGCAGACATACCCCCATCCACATAAACGGGACTGAGGTGGAGCGCGTCTCCTACTACAAATTCCTCGGGGTACACATCTCAGAGGATCTGTCCTGGTCCCTCAATACCACCAAATTGATCAAAAAGGCGCAGCAGCGTCTTTACTTTCTGAGGAGGCTCAAGAAAGCCCACCTGTCCCCCCAGATCCTGTCCAACTTCTACCGCTGTACCATCGAAAGCATCCTGACCACCTGCTTCACGGTATGGTACAGCAGTTGCACCGCAGCTGACAGGAAGGCACTACAACGGGTGGTGAAAACCGCTCAGCACATCATCGGTGCCCCGCTCCCTGCCATGGATGCCCTCCACCGCACACGGTGTCTGAGACGGGCCGGGAAAATCATCAAGGACCCCTCCCACCCTAACCATGGACTGTTTGCCCTCCTCCCATCAGGGAGGCGGTACAGGAGCCTCAGGTCTCGCACAAGCAGGCTGAGGAACAGCTTTTTCAACAACACCATTACACTGCTGAACTCAGAGTCCCGTCGCTAGCTATCTCTAGACTCTCCCATTTGTATATAGTTATTTGCCTATGTACCAGTTTTAATTCATCCACAATCCACACATTGTTAACCAGTATTTTTTATTTTTATTGTATGCTTATTTTGTATTTTTATTTTTACTTCTACTATCTTGCACTATGACTATGACCAGACGCTAAACTGCATTTTGTTGTACCTATACCCTAATTTGTGCAATGACAATAAAGTTGAATTGAATTGAATTGAGAAGGAGGAATCTATGCTTGGACGATGTAGGTGAGGTACTAAATGAATAGTTTACTTCTGTATTCATCGAGGAGGAGTTGGACGACAGTGAGATCAGTGTGGAGAATACAAATAGGCTAGAGCAGGTGAGTTTGAGATCAAAGTGGTGCTGAGACTCTTAAGAGCATTAAGGTGGAGGGGAGTCAGTCTCAGATCTCGGAATGCTGGAGAGTGTCCAATGTTGTTCCTTTGTTTAAGAAAGGAACTCGAGAGAATCCAGGGAACTATAAGTCAGTGAGCTTCATGGCAGTGGTAGGGCAACTATAGGAGGAAATTCTTTGAGATAGGATTTACACCCATATGGAAGAGAATAGACTAATTAGGGATAGGTTTTATGTGTGGCAAGTCATGTCTTACTAACTTGATTGAGTTATTTGAGGAGATTCAAGATTCAAGATTCAAGAAGTTTATTGCCATGTCAACAAGTTGATAGGAATGTGTCTTGGTTCGCTCTCAGACAGATACAATACAGTACAATACAACCACCACATACACCACAATAAATAATACAGACAATACTGTACGAAGGACAATATATACAGGAAGGACAGTACCCAGCAGCGTCATGTTAAGCGTAAGTGCAAGTGCAAAAGAAAGTGCAAAGTGATTAGTGCAAATTCAAATATCTGATGGCTTGGAGGTAGGTGCTGTCTCTGAAGCGAGATGTTTTACTTTTAATGCTTCTATATCTCCTTCCTGATGGGAGGAGATTAAAGAGGTAATGTGCCGGGTGAAAGTGGTCTGCTATGATTTTTTTGGCCTTTCTGGTGAGTCTTGTTGAGTAAAGTGATGTCACTGAGGGAAGTCTGCTGCAACCGATGATCTTAAAAGCTCGGCGCACTATTCTCTCCAGCCGAATCTTATCCTGCGAGGTTGTGTGACCATACCAGACAAGCATGGAGAATGTGAGTATGCTTTCTATGGTAGACCTATAGAAGTGGGTCATGGCTGGTCGACTGACCCTGAATTTTTTGAGCTGCCGCAGGAAGTAGAGTCGCTGGTGGCACTTACTGATTATGAGACTGGTGTTGAGCTCCCATGATAGGGATTGATGTATGGTGGTCCCGAGGAACTTAAAGGAGGTAACAAAGATGATTGATGAAGGAACGATGGTGTATGTTGTATGCATGGATTTTAGTAAGGCTTTTGATAAGGTCCTCCCTGGTAGGCTGATCCAGAAGATTAAGATGTACGGGATTCGCAATGACTTGGTCATAGGCTTTTGAAATTGGCTTATTCATAGATGTCAGAGGGTTGTAGTGGAAGGTGGATATTCTGCCTCACATAATTCCAGTATAGGAATGACCCATTTGGAGAGATTGGAGAGACTTGGATAGCTTTCTCTGGAATGTTGGAGGTTGAGGGGAGATGATCGAAGTACATAAAATTATGAGAGGAATAGATAGGATAGACAGTCAGAAACTTTTATCCTGGAGGAAATATCTAACACTAAAGAGCACAGTTATAAGGTGAGAGGGAGGACATTTACTGGAGATGCGCGGGGCAAGATTTTTACACAGTTATGGAGGCCTGGAAAGCATTGCCAAGGGTGATAGTGGAGGGAGATACAATTGTGGTTTAAGAGGCTTTTAGATGGGTACATGGAAATGCAGGTAAACAGGTACAGGCAGATGTGCTGAACGTTTCCATGTATAACCATGTAAGGACATCAATAGTCGGCATTCTCCTTCTACTAGTTTGAGGAAGGACATTCTTGCTATTGAGGAAATGCAGCGTAGGTTCACCAGGTTAATTCCCGGAACGGCGGGACTGACATATAGTGAAAGAATGGGTCAACAGGGCTTATATTCATTGGAATTTATAAGGATGAGAGAGGATCTTACAGAAACATATAACATTCTTTAGGACATGCTAGATGCGGGAAAAAAATGTTCCCGATGTTGGAGGAGTCGAGAACTAAGGGTCACAGTTTAAGAATAAGGGGTAGGCCATTTAGGACTGAGATAAGCAAAACCATTTTCACACAGAGAGTTGTGAGTTGTGGAATTCTCTGCCACAGAAGGCAGTGGAGGCCAATTCACTGGATGTTTTCAAAAGGTTAGATATAGCTCTTAGGGCTAACGGAATCAAGGGATATGGGGAGAAAGCAGGAACGGGGTTCTGATTTTGAATGATCAGCCATGATCATATTGCTGGCTTGAAGGGTCGAATGGCCTACTCCTGCACCTATTTTTTATGTTTCTATGTTTGTTTAAAGGCATGTGCCAGAGCTTGACCTTGACGTGATTCCTGAATAGCAGGTCCACAAGACTTTGTGTCAGCGTCCGATCAAGGAAGGCCCTCTATTTGTCTTCCCATCCTTGTGGAGGAGCTAATACCGCCTGCATCTGTCTCATCAAACTGCTTGACTTGTAATTAACATTTGCTCTCCAACCTTGAAATAGCATCTGAGTGAAAAGACAACTGCAAAGACAACCATACATTTGTGAACCAACACCACTTTATTAACATCAGATCAGTGTTCTCAGCGCTTAAAATATGTGTAAATACTTGTTAGACAGGATAACTGATGAAATTAGTGACAGTTACAAATCCTGTTCATTTATGTTTTATTAATTCTACATTAATGGAATTCTAATTAGACATTTATGAGCTCCGTGTTTTACATTGCTGATTGATAAAGTGCCAAAATTAATTTAGGATTAGACTACTTAGACAGCTTACATGTTAATAGCATTACCTTCTGAATAGAATAATGCTTTTACACATAGAAATATTTGCTAAATTCTTACAATCATCTTTGGCTGGGTCTCTTGGATGAGACGTCCGAGATGTCCTCATTCTTTAGGGAACGAAGGTTCCCCTCTCCGATCATAGATGAGGCCCTCACTCGTGTCTCCTCGGTACCCCGCAGCTTCGCCCTTGCTCCCCCTCCCCCTAGTCGCAACAGAGACAGAGTCCCCCTAGTCCTCACCTTTTACCCCATCAGCCGTCACATACAACACATAATCCTTTGAAATTTCCGCCACCTTCAACGGGATTCTACCACTAGCCACATTACCTCCACAACTCACTGGTTAAAGGCCCTGTCCCACTTTTCCAAGTTACTCACGAACTCTCCCGAGTTTTCCCCTTGATTCGAACTCAGAGAATTACGGTAATAGCCATTCGTAGGTGCTCGGGGCTATTTTTTTAACTTGTGGAAATTTTTCAACATGTTGAAAAAAACGCCCCGACTTACCTGATGCCCCGAGTTCCTACGGCTGGCATTACGAACCACTACAAAACATCTACGGACTCCATCGGTCTTCCACGAGCTCGCTACCGACTTTGCCCGACATTCCCCGAGTTCGAATCAAGGGGAAAACTCGGGAGTGTTCGTGAGTAACTCGGGAAAGTTTGAAAGGGCCTTAACTCGTCCCTTCCCACCCAAACCACCTCCTCCCCAGGCACCTACTCCTGCAACCGCAGAAGATGCAACACCTGTTGCTATACCTCCTCCCTCGACTCTGTCCAGGGACCCCGACAGTCCTTTCAGGTTAGGCAGAGGTTCACTTGCACCTCCTCCAACCTCATCTACTGTATCCATTGTTCAAGATGTGGACTCTTATACATCGGTGAGACCAAACGTAGACTGGGCGATCATTTCGCAGAACTCTTCGCTCAGTCCACCTGAACCACCTGATCTCCCGGTTGCTGGACACTTTAATTCTCCTTCCCATTCCGACACAGACCTTTTTGTCCTAGGTCTCCTCCATTTTCAGAGTGAGACTTAACACAAATTGGAGGAACAGCATCTCATATTTTGCTTGGCAGCTTAATACAACTTGGTATGAATTTTGATTTCTCTCACTTCAGGTAGCCCCAGCATTCCCTCTCTCTCTACCCCTCCCGCACCCAAGTCGCACTAGCTTCTCATTTTCACCCAACTAACAACTAACAATGGCCTGTTTCATTTATCATTGTTACTTTTTTGCATATCTTTCATTCATTTTTCTTTATCTCTCAACATCAACATTTATATCTCTTGTTTCCCTTATTCATAACCAGTCTGAAGAAGGGACACAACTCAAAACGTCATCTATTCCATCTCTTCCTGATGTACTAGTGGCCAGAGGATCTGGGGTGATGGAGGAACTGAAGGAAATCCACATTAGGCAGGAAATGGTGTTGGGTAGACTGATGGGACTGAAGGCTGATAAATCCCCAGGGCCTGATGGTCTGCATCCCAGGGTACTTAAGGAAGTGGCTCGAGAAATTGTGGATGCATTGGTGATCATTTTCCAATGTTCTATAGATTCAGGATCAGTTCCTGTGGATTGGAGGGTAGATAGTTATTCCACTTTAAGAAAGATGGGAGAGTGAAAACAGGGATTTATAGACCAGTTAGCCCGACATCGGTGGTGGGGAAGTTGCCGGAATCAATTATAAAAGATGAAATAGCGGCACATTTGGATAGCAGTGACAGGATTGGTCCGAGTCAGCATGGATTTACGAAGGGGAAATCATGCTTGACTAATATTCTGGAATTTTTTGAGGATGTAACTAGGAAAATGGACATGGGAGAGCCAGTGGATGTAAGGTACCTGGACTTTCAGAAAGCATTTGATAAGGTCCCACATAGGAGATTAGTGGGCAAAATTAGGGCACATAGTATTGGGGATAGAGTGCTGACATGGATAGAAAATTGGTTGGCAGACAGGAAACAAAGAGTATGGATTAATGGGTCCCTTTCAGAATGGCAGGCAGTGACTAGTGGGGTACCACAAGGCTCGGCGCTGGGACCACAGCTATTTAAAATATACATCAATGATTTAGATGAAGGGATACAAGGTAACTAGCAAATTTGCAGATGACACACAGCTGTGTGACAATGTGAACTGTGAGGAGGATGCTATGAGAATGCAGGGTGACTTGGACAGGTTGGGTGAGTGGGCAGATGCATGGCAGATGCATTTTAATGTGGATAAATGTGAGGTTATCCACTTTTGTAGCAAAAACAGGAAGGCAGGTTACTATCTAAATGGTGTCAAGTTGGGCAAAGGGGAAGTACAATGGGACCTGGAGGTCTTTGTTCATCAGTCAATGAAAGTAAGCATGCAAGCAATGAAGAAAGCGAATGGCATGTTGGCCTTTATAACAAGAGGAGTTGAGTATAGGGTCCCTCTGCGGTTGTATACGACCCAAGTGAGACCACACCTGGAGTATTGTGTGCAGTTTTGGTTCCCTAATTTGAGGAAGGTCATTCTTGCTATTGAGGGAGTGCAGCGTAGGTTTAGAAGGTTAATTCCCGGGATGGTGGAACTGTCATATGCTGAGAGAATGGAGCTGCTGGGCTTGTGTACTTTGGAATTTAGAAGGATGAGAGAGGATCTTATTGAAACATATATGATTATTAAGGGTTTGGACACACTAGAGGCAGGAAACATGTTCTCGATGTTGGGGGAGTCCAGAACCAGGGGCCACAGTTTAAGAATGAGGGGTAAGCCATTTAGAATGGAGACGAGGAAACACTTTTTCTCACAGAGAGTTGTGAGTCTGTGGAATTCTCTGCCTCAAAGGGCGGTGGAGGACAGTTCTCTGGATACTTTCAAGAGAGAGCTAGATAGGGCTCTTAAAGATAGCGGAGCCAGGGGATATGGGGAGAAGGCAGGAACGGGGTACTAATTGGGGATGATCAGCCATGATCACATTGAATGGTGGTGCTGGCTCGAAGGTCCTGCATCTATTGTCTATTGTCTCTAGAGATGCTGCCTGCCCAACGTTGCTCCAGCACTCCAGCTTTTTGTGTCTATTTTGGCTGGGTCTCCTTCCTCTGTCATCCTGGAGAGGACAGTGGGGAACCTCAATCAGTGGACAGCTGTCTGTTTTTCCTTATCCGTGTACTTGGTATAAACTCATTTTCCATGTCTATATGAATAATGAATTAATTTTATTAGCCATGTATATATTCATACAAGGAAGTTGCCTTGGTGATTTGCTCGCAAGGATAAAATCACGATATACAGTAGACAATTAAAATTAAAACATTATAATTCAAACATGTGAAAATAAAATACCAGAGTAGAGCTGCTTGTGGAACCAAGCTGTTTATATGTCTGGCTGTGGTGGCTTTGACAGTCCGGAGTCACCTACCAGAGGGTAGTTGAAAGAGTTTGTGGCCAGGGTGAGAGGGGTCAGAGATGATCTTTCCCGCTCGCTTCCTGGGCCTTGCCGTGCACAGTTCGTCAATGGAGGGAAGGTTGCAGTCAATAACCTTCTCGGGTGATCGAATGATGCGCTGCAGCCTCCGGATGCCGTGCTTGGTGGCTGAGCCAAACCAGACCATGATGGAGAAGGTGAGGACAGACTCTATGATGGATCATCATTGTCTGTGGCAGATTGTGTTTCCTCAGCTGCCGGAGGAAGTACATTCTCTTTTGGGCCTTTTTGACTGTGGAGTGGATGGTGGCCCCCCATTTAAGGTCCCTGGAGATTATGTTTCCGAGGAACTTAAATGACACCACAGATGTGACTGTGGTGTTGTTGATGGTGATGCTCCAGGTTGTTGCGATGGCACCAGGCGCCAGTTGTGTCACTTCCTGTCTGTAGGCAGATACCTCCCCAACCTGGATCAGTCCAATCAGTGTTGTGTCGTCCGCAAACTTGAGAAGCTTGACAGAGGAGTCTGTTGAGGTGCAGTCGTTGGGGTAGAGCTAGTAAAGGAGAGGAGAGAGTACGCAGCCTTGCGGTGCTCCTATGCTGAGGGTCAGCGGGTCTGCGATGTACTTTCCCAGCCTCACATGCTGCTTCCTAGTCTGTCAGGAAGTTGGTGATCCACTGACAGAGGGGTTCAGGCACAGTCAGCTGGGAGAGTTTGGAGTGTAGTAGCACTGGCACAATGGTGTTGAATGCAGAGCTAAAATCCACAAACAGAATCCTTGCATAGGTCCCCTGGCGGTCTAGGTGCTGGAGGATGAAGTGCAGGCCTAGGTTGACTGCGTCATCCACTGATCAATTGGCCCGGTATGCAAACTGCAGGGGGTCCAGCAGGGGGTTTGTGATACTTTTCAGGTGGGTCACCACGTCTTTCACGGGCTTTCATGATTACCGAGGTTAGTGCGACAGGCCTGTAGTCGTTAAGACCAGTAATCCTTGGCTTTTTTTTCTGTCTATATCTGCTTCTGGACAAGTTGGCTAAAATGTTCACTTCATTTCATAGGGCAAATGGTCTTCTGCTATGTTGCTATCGTATCAGTGACAGCTCTCAGAGCGATCCAATTCTCCACTTAGAGTCATAGTGTCTACAACGTAGGAACAGGCCCTTTGGCCCAACGTGCTCACACCGTCCAAAATGTCTAATTTACATTAGTCCCACCTGTCTACATTTGGCCCATATCCCTCTAAACCTGTCCTATCCATGTAACTGTCTAATTTTTTCTTAAACGTTGCGATACCCCCTGCCTCATTACCTCCTCTGGCAGGTCGTTCCATAAACCCACCAAGCTTTGTGTGGAAAAATCAACCATCAGATTCCTATTAAAGTTTTTTCCCCTTCACCGTTTGATTCTCGATTCCCCTACTCTGGGCAAGGGACTCTGTGTCTACCCGATCTATTTCTCTCGTGATTTTTTACACTTCTATAAGATCACCCTCATCCACCTGCACAACAAGGAGTAAAGTCCTAGCCTGCTCAATCTCTCCCTACAGCTCAGACACTCAAGTCCTGGCAGCATTGTCGTGAATCTTTGTACCCTGGCCTACTTGTTACCAACTTTCCTATAACATGGTGCCCAGAACTGAACACAATACTCTAAATACGACCTTACCAACGTCTTATGTAATTCTAACATGATCTCCCAACTTCTATACTCAATGGTCTGACTGATGAAGGCCCATGCGACAAAAGCCTTTATGACCACCCTATCTACCTGTGATGCTACCTTCAAGGAACTATGCACATGCACCCCTAGAACCCCCTGCTTTACAACACTCACCAGAGCCTTACCCATTCACTGTATCAGTCATACCCATGTTAGACTTTTCAAATGCAACACCTCACATTTCTCTGTATTAAATTCCATGAACCATTCTTCAGCCCACCTAGCCAACCGATCCAGATTCTGCTGCAATCTTTGACAACCATCTTCACTATCCACAATGAGAAAGTTTAAATATTTTAAAGTTACAAAATTGATTCGGCTGTAGATTTAGAAGCAACTAGACTAAGTGGGACCCGTTGGGTCCCTGCCTAACCCGGGTGGACTGGTCCCCCAATGCAATATTCCACCTCTCCACCAATTCCAATATTGTTGGCTAGTGGGGGGGGCTTTCTGGAGCACTAGCAAAATGTTTAAGAAGGAACTGCAGATGCTGGAAAATAGAAGGTAGACAAAAGTGCTGGAGAAATTCAGCGGGTGCAGCAGCATTTATGGAGCGAAGGAAATAGGCAACGTTTCAGGCCGAAACCCTTCTTCAGACTGATGTTCGGTGAGGGGGGAGGGGGGGGGGGGGGGGGGCGGGGAGAAGAAAGGAGAAAGGACAAGGAGGAGCCCGAGGGCTGAGGGAGAGCTGAGAAGGGGAGGGGACAGCAAGGGCTACTAGAAATTGGAGAAGTCAATGTTTATGTTGCTAGGGTGCAAACTACCCAAGCAGAATATGAGGTGCTGTTCCTCCAATTTCCGGTGGTGCTCACTCTGGCCATGGAGGAGGCCCAGGACAGAAAGGTCGGACTCGGAATGGGAGGGGGAGTTGAAGTGCTGAGCCACAGGGAGATCAGGTTGGTTAATGCGGACCAAGACATAAAATGCTGGAGTAATGCTGCTGCACCTCCTCCAACCTCATCTATTGCATCCGCTGCTCTAGGTGTCAGTTGCTCTACATCGGTGAGACCAAGCGAAGGCTCGGCGATCGCTTCGACCAACAACTTCGCTCAGTTCACAATAACCAACCTGATCTCCCGGTGGCTCAGCACTTCAACTCCCCCTCCCATTCCGAATCTGACCTTTCTGTCCTTGGCCTCCTCCATGGCCGGAGTGAGTCCCACCGCAAATTGGAGGATCAGCACCTCATATTTTGCTTGTGTAATTTACACCCCAGCGGTATGAACACTGACTTCTCCAATTTCAGGTAGTCCTTGATTTCTCCCTCTTTCCTCTCCCTTTCCCAGCTCTCCCACAGCCCACAGTCTCCGCCTCTTCCTTTCTTCTTCCCGCCCCCACCGCCCCCACCGCCCCCACCGCCCCTACCGCCCCCACATTAGTCTGAAGAAGGGTCTCGACCCAAAATGTCACCTATTCCTTCGCTCCATAGATGCTGCCTCACCCGCTGAGTTTCTCCAGCATTTTTATCTACCTTCGATTTTTCCAGCATCTGCAGTTCCTTTTTAAAGGATAGTCCGAGGGTTATCAAAGAGGTAGATAGTAGTTCAGCGCTGTTCTCCAGTTGTGGGAGGATGATCCTGATAACAGCTGGGATGTAACTGTCCCTGAATCTGGAGGTGTGCATTTTCACACTTCTGTAAATATTTTCTGATGGGAATGGGAAGAGGAAGTGGCCAGGGTGCGACTCATCCTTGATTATGCTGCTGGCTTTGCCGAGGCAGCGTGAGGTATAAATGGAGTCAATGGAAGGGAGGTTGGTTTGTGTGATGGTTGGGGCCGCGTCCACAGTTCGCTGCAATTGCAGAGCAGTTGTGATATTTCTTGTATTTACCTCCCTTCCTGTGTTACTCATTAACCTGCTACACTGGTGTGATCGCCGAGGTGCCTTTTCCTTTTTCTAACAAAATTTCCTTTTTTTAACAAAACATCTCACAATTTGCAGTGATGTTAAATTTGTGAATATATAATGCCATTCCCTTGTGTAATTTAAAAGCACAGCACGGAATAATGCCCTTCGGCTCACCGAGCCCACGCTGACCAGCGATCCATGCACACCAACATTATCCTACACACACTAGGGACAATTTTACACATACACCAAGTCAATTTACCTACAAACCTGTGGGAGTGTGGGAGGAAACCGAAGAACCCGGAGAAAATGCACGCAGGTCATGGGGAGAACGCACAAACTCCGTACAGACAGCACCTGTAGTAGGATCGAACCTAGGTCTCCGGGTAAGGCAGCAACTCTACCGCAGCGCCACCGTGCTGCTCTGAGAATGTTAGAAAACAGAGAAAACTAAATCTAATCCATTCATGCTGAAGCTACTTGTTGGTGTGATGTGTTTATTACTGTCAATCAGCCTCCAAGGCACAGATATTCTATATAATATTTGCAAACTGCCATTGTTGGTTGAAGTATAAAAATATACACACTGACCACCTGTCTGGTCAGCCCTCCCTCTGTTGCTGGATCCATGCTCGTAGAATTTCCAACAGCAACAGTCCATGAAGCCACCAGGAAGCCAGGCAACAAGCATGGTGTTCTCTGTGAAGTGGCAAGGCACAGCCTCAGAAAGGCTCCATCACCCACTGAGCCAACCCACAGCTGAACCGTGGCAGAGCTGTCGAAGGCTTGAGGGTGTGTGAAGATCTAGTGAAGGGTTAGTGGAATCAAGGGATATGGGGATAAGGCAGGCACGGGTTATTGATTGGGGACGATCAGCCATGATCACAATGAATGGCGGTGCTGGCTCGAAGGGCTGAATGGCCTCCTCAGACATTTGAAAAATGTTGCATTAACAGTTCATCATAATGTAAAGCCAAAAACACGTCTCCAGAAAATGCCTGGTTTCCCACCTGCTTGCAGCTGATACTCGGCACAGGATCTACTCCAGCTCTGATCTGGCAAAGGAAAAATATATTAAAGTGGTGGAGTAACTCCACGAGTCAGGCAGCGTCTCTGGCGGGCATGGATAGGTGACGTTTCGAGTTAAGACCCTTCTTCAGGCTGATTGTGATGGGGGAGAGAAAGCTGGAAGCGAGGAGTTGCAGGCCAGCCTCTGAAGTTCTTTGCATCTAACATTTTAGTTAATAGTTTTATTTTTATTTTTTAGTTTAGTTTAGTGTCATTTACAGATACTGCGTGGAAACAGACCCTTCAAATCCACACCAACCACCGACTGTGCACTAGGGGCAATTTACATAGTACCAATTAACCAACAAACCTGTTGCATAAAGAAACCACCAAACAATAGCAGGTAAAGGGCCTGTCCCACCAGCATGTGATTGCATGCGTCTAGCGCGACCAAACGGAAGTGGAGTTTGCGCTAAGTTCGCGGTAAGTTTGCGCAAAATTCCCGCAAAGTTCGCGCGTGATGTAATTTATGTCAAACTCACCAATCAGCTGGGCAGGAGGCAGGCCGACTGAATTTGGATGTCGCACGGCGTTGGGCGGTGACGTCATCGCGCAACGGCACGCCGGGCGGTGACGTAATCGTGCAACACCATGCGCCTACGGGCCGACATGGATTTTCACTCGGGATTTTCGAACAGTGCACGATTTTTGGAGCCCCGCGCGATGTTGGGTCCAGTCCCGCACAACTCCATACGCCTTCGCCGATCGAAGTGGGACCGGCCCCGTTTGGTCGCGCTATACGCATGCTATTGCATGCTGGTGGGACAGGCTCTTAAGAAAGCACCCTGCACCACAGAGGATTACAAACACTGAGCTAGTCTCTGGATTACAATGTGATTTGTAGCAATGTTACAACATTTTGAGATATAAAAAATCAAGTCTGCAATTTATCCCATCAGATAACGCATAGAAATAAGTTTAATTTGACACCTAATTCACTTTCATATCTTCAGTATTAAAAAGGTTATGGCCATTTTCATACTCGGAAATTAGCATCTTGTTCCCTATTGATTTTCCATTGACTTAACACAAAAGCTGTGATCGAGGACAGTCTAAAGCCCATAACTTTCTTAAAATTAAAGAGAACGGAAAGAAATGTTCAGTTATTATAGATTGAAGCATTCTGAAACAAATATTAAACAATCTTACTTGGATGACCTGAAATTAAAGCATATAATTAGTTAGTTACCCAATTGTAGCTAATTTCAAGATTCAATTACTAGATCTAAACATCTATCCATTTCTTAAGGAAAGATTAACATTTTTAAATAGCCTAAGTGTCCAAAGAACATTCACACAAAAATTCACAATAAAACATGATTTTTAAACCTCATTGACATTAATTTATAGGCCAAATGGAAGGATTTAGTGTTCAATTGCTATAAATTAATGGCCATTTAAATCAGCTTGCCAGTGGGATTCTGTGGAACGCGTTGGTTTAGAACGCTGCCATTGCGGTGGATTTGAAGCCCATGTTGGCATGAAAGATACTGCGGGATTGAATGGGCCCCCAAGTCAGCTACTCGCAACATAACATTTTGTATAAAGGGATCTTAAGAAGCCCTTTTTAATATAAAAATAAACAACCTGCCTTGCCTTGTCCCCTACATGAGATCTGTCCCGTTCGCGGCTTTAGAGGATGATTTTTAATCTACTATAACAATTAAATAACCCAATTTAGTTTAAAAATACCTGCAGCGGACGAATTTCGCAGCGATTTTTCGTCAGCAACTAAGCAGGCTGAACAACATCGATTTCAACAGCCTAGAGAAAATCGCGTTTTAAACCCGTCCCCTCTCAAAGGCACCAAAGTCGCGCACATGGGCAGCGGCAGAACTGCAGCGCCGCTGAAGGTAAGTTTTGCAACATACCTATGATTTGTAGTGGTAAAGGGCCTGTCCCACTTGGGTGTCATTTGCACGTCACGCCATGTGCGCGTTACGACGCGCGCGTCATGTTTTGTGATGCATAAATGATGTCACGTAAATGATGCGCAAATGATGCCCAAGTGGGACAGGCCCTTAAGACGCCAATATTTACATTATACCTAATGAAAGAGGCTGCAGAGATCTGTGTCTATTTGTATGTCACTGTGCAAATTAAGAACTCATTAAAAAGGTTGTGTGTACCTGTGCCTCTGTGGACGGCAGCTTGCTAACTACGACTAATTAAAGTACCTCTCTCCAAATGTGGCTTCAAGCCACTGTGCAGTCCATATTTAATGCAATCACATTACTTTGTCTTGGGATAAAGGTAAAGAAAATGTTGCTTTTGTACCCTTGGAGTAATTCTAAACTGCAGACAGAATTGAATTGAGGGTGGCATACAAAAGGACACAAAGTGCTGGAGTAACTCTCCAGTGGGTCAGGCAGCATCTCTGGAGGGTAGGGGTAGGTGACATTTTGAGTTGGGTTCCTTCTTTGGGTGTCTGGGTTACCTGTGATCAGAGACTTTTGGACTATCCATTTGAATTACTGTGTCCCAGCAAAGATGTCAGAGGTGTCTTGGCAGCTACAACATCCTCCCACTGATAATATGTAGTTCTGCAAAGTTATTTGTCTACACTAAGAATGTTAAAGCCAAACAGATAATTATAGCCATCAAAACGTAATAAAAAAATTATTTGATTTAAAATTAATTAATCACATTTAATTAAATAAATTAAATTGAATTAATTTAAATTAATTAAATGTAATTAATTAATTTTAAATTAAATAATTTTTTTATTGTGTCTTAGTGTCCAGTGAAACTGTACTTAATCATTTATTATAGCCTTTGTTTTTAATACAGCATTTACTTGATGTACTTTGCATCTCGGACCCGCAGACCCTCAGCATAGGGGCACCGCAAGGCCATAATTAAAGTCATGTAAAGCTGCCTCTTGACATCCTGACTCTTCTACTCAATGCGCTGACCTATGAAGGCAAGCATATCATATGCCTTCTTTACTGGTTTAGTGTATCTGTAAAGTTACTAATCATGCCTTCTACATTCTCAACTACACCTTTGAAATAAACCACAAACAGCAATGGGCCCAGCATCGATTCCTGATGCACAACACTAGTCACAGGCGTCCAGTCCAAAAACAACCTTCCACCACTACCCTCTGCATCCTTACATGAGCCAATTCTCTATTCCATCGACTAGCTCCCCCTGGAACCCATGCAATATAAGCTCCGGAACAGCCTACCATGGCTTATCAAATGGCTTGCAGAATTCCATACGGACAACATCTATGGAAATTCATCCTGGGAAAAAGCCTGACTGTCTACTCTATCTAAGCTTCTCATAGTTTTATATACTTCTACCACAACCTCTGACATTCCAGAGAAAACAATTCAAGTCTGTCCAACCTCGCCCTGTGGCGAATATGTCCTATTGCAGGCATCATTCTGGAAACTCTCCTCTGCACCCTTCCAAAAGCCTCCACCACCTTTCTATAATGGGGTGATCAAAACCGCACATAATACTGCCAATGTGGCTTAACCAAAGTCGTTTAAAGCTACATCATGACCTCTTGACTCTTACTTGCAATTCCCCAATCAGTGAAAGAAAGCACTGATTGCCTGGGGAATTGCAAGCAAGAACCGACCGGAGAACCAACCAATCCCCATCTACTGATACTCTCCTCCACCTAGCGGAGCTGGTCTATACCTTTAATAACCTTTCATTTGACTCCTCCCATTTCCTCCAAATACTATGCATAGCTATGGGCATGCACATGGGCCCTAGCTATGCCTGCCTCTTTGTTGGGTACGTCGAACAATCCTTGTTCGAGGCATACCGTGGCACTATTCCCGAACTCTACCTCCGCTACATCGACGACTGCGTTGGTGCTACCTCCTGCACCAACACGCAACTCACTGCCTTCATCCATTTCACCACTAACTTCCATCCGGCACTCAAATACACCTGGACCATTTCGGACATTTCCCTACCATTTCTTGACCTCACTATCTCCATTGCAGGTGATAGACTACTGACCGACATCCACTATAAACCCACTGACTCCCATGGCTATCTGGACTACACATCTTCCCACCCTGCTTCCTGTAAGGACTCCATCCCCTACTCCCAATTCCTCCGTCTACGTTGCATCTGCACCCAGGATGAGGTGTTCCACACCAGGGCATCGGAGAAGTCCTAATTCTTCAGGGAACGGGGGTTCCCCTCTTCTACCATAGATGAGGGTCTCACCAGGGTCTCTTCTATACTCCGTGACTCTGCTCTCATTCCCCATCCCCGCACTCGTATCAAGGGCCGAGTCCCCCTTGTCCTCACCTTCCACCCTACCAGCAGTCACATACATCAAATAATCCTACAACATTTTCGCCACCTCCAACGTGATCCCACCACTTGCCACATCTTCCCATCTCCTCCCCTGTCTGCTTTCTGCAGAGATCGCTCCCTCTGGAACTCCCTGGTCAATTTGTCCCTTCCTACCCGAACCACCCCCTCTCCGGGCACTTTCCCTTGCAGCCGCAAGAAATGCCTACACTTGTCGCTTTACCTCCCCCCTTGATCCCATTCAAGGACCCAAGCAGTCTTTCCAGGTGTGGCAGAGGTTCACCTGCACCTCCTCCAACCTCATCCAATGCATCCGCTGCTCTAGATGTCAGTTGCTCTACATCGGTGAGACCAAGCTTTGCCCAACACCTTCGCTCATATCGCAATAATCAAACCTGATCTCCCGGTGGCTCAGCACCAACTCCCCCTCCCATTCCAAATCCAACCTTTCTGTCCTGGGCCTCATCCGTGGCCAGAGTGAGGACCACAGTAAATTGGAGGAGCAGTACCTCATATTTCGCTTAGGCACCCCAGCGGTATGAACATTGACTTCTCTAATTTCAGGTAGTCCCTACTTTCTCCTCCCCTTCTCAGCTCTCCCTCAGCCCACTGGCTCCACCTCTTCCTTTCTTCATCCCGCTCCCCCCACCCTCACATCAGTCTGAAGAAGGGTTTCGACCCGAAACGTTGCCTATTTCCTTCGCTCCATAGATGCTGCCTCACCCGCTGAGTTTCTCTAGCATTTTTGTCTACCAGTGAAAGAAAGCATACCATTAGATTAGATATAATTTATTGCCACACAGCCAGGCTGGTGGAAATTTGGGTTGTCTGCAGCGATACAATAATAAAGAACACACAACCACAATAAAAGTGTAACACAAACATCCACCACAGCATTCATCACTGTGGTGGAAGGCACAAAATTTGGCCAGTCCTCCTCCATTTCCCCCCCCGCGGTCAGGACCAGAGTCCAGAGTCAGTCCAGGATCGGCTCTTCCTCACCGGAGACCGCGGCTTTAAGTTGTTGTAGGCCGCAGGCCGGCGATCAAGATTTAATGTCCCCGCCGCAGCCAGAAGCACCGTAGACTGCAGGGCCGGCGGTCGAAGCTCCCCTCCAGGGGTGATGGTAAGTCCATGCCGGACCCGCGGTAGAAGTTGGCCGTGGGCCGGCAGTGATGGCTTCTTCTTCCCCCGGGTCCCCAACGTGAGATCCCGGGCTGTAGACGCCGCACCAGCTGGAGCTGTGCAGACCGCGGCTTCAGGCTGCCGGCTGCCCCGGGCCAGCGAAACGGAGCGCTCCCCTCCAGCGAGCCCCAGCGAGGGTCGCCCGCTCCACGCCGAGAGTCCATGCTGCGCCCGCCGCTGAAGCTCCGGGCGCGTCTCCGGGAAAGGCCGCGTCGATCCTTGATGTTAGGCCACGGGGGAGGCGACCTGGAAAAACTCGCCTCTCCGTGGAGGAGGCGACCGAAGCGGTTTCCCCCACCCCCCACACCACCCCCCACACTAAAACACACAAGAAACATTAAATACAGACTTTAAAACATACTAAAAAATAAAAAAAGGTTGAAAAACTGACGAGCTGCATGACATGGCTGCTGCCAGAGCAGCGCCCCCTACAGAACATATGCCTTCTTTACCATTCTATCTACTTGCATAGCCACTTTCTGGAAGTTAAGGACTTTCTGGAAGTTAAGGACCCCAAGACCCCTCTGTACATCAATGCTGTTAAGCGCCCTGCCATGAATTGTACATTTTCCCTTACATTAGAGATCTCACTGTGCACCACCCCACACTTGCTTGGATTAAACTCCATCTGCCATTTCTCTGCCCATTTCTGTAGCTGATCTATATCTCGCTGTGTGCCTTTCCTCACAGTTTGTGACCCCAGCTCACCTTTCCACTACACCTTCCCTTCTTATTTGCTGCTGAGCCTCTCAATGTGCTAATCTGATGTCTCCCTTTTAAAATCTCCCACTGCTTCCCTGGGCTTGAAATTAACTACCATAGCACCTCCATTATCAGTATCGATAACTGACCTACCCTTACAACTTGTTACTGGTGCAGGGGAAAACACAGTAAAGGCAGTGAGAGGATAGACACAAAAAGCTGGAGTAACTCAGCGGGCCAGACTGCATCTTTGGAGAAGAGGAATAGATGATGTTTAAAGTCGAGACCCTTCTTCAGACTGAGAGTTAGGGGAAAAGGATCAAGAGGTATGATTATATAGAGATGCAGACCAAGTGCAGACCCGTTGGGTCTGTTCCCCCAACGTGCGGTTGTGGGGGGGGGAGGTGGCATGCAGCGTCACACACACTAACTATCCCCCCCCCCCCCGCACTCACGCTAATTACCCCCCTTGATATTATATTAATATTATTAATTTGCTCCTTTTACCCATAAGCACCCTATCTACTGACGCATAGCCCCCAACTTGCATAGCCCCCAACATCTAGAGAGGGGGGGGGGGGGGGGGCGGGGGTAGAGAGTTAGGGCAGAGAGAGAAGGGGCAGAGACAGAGACAGAGACAGAGACACAGAGAGAGGGGCAAGAGGGAGAGGGGGTGGAGAGGAGGAGAAGAGGGAGGGTGAGGGGGGGGGGGAGAGGAGAGGGGGGAGAGTAGGGGGGGGAGAGGAGGGGGTGGGAGGAGAGGGGGGGAGGAGAGGGGGGAGAGGAGAGGGGGAGAGGAGAGGGGGAGAGGAGGGGGAGAGGAGGGGGGAGGAGGGGGGGGAGGAGGAGGGGGGGAGAGGATGAGGGGGGAGAGGAGAGGGGGGAGAGGAGAGGAGAGGGGGGAGGAGAGGGGGGAGAGGAGAGGAGAGGGGGGAGAGGAGAGGGGGGGGGAGGAGGGGGGGAGAGGAGAGGGGGGGAGAGGAGAGGGGGAGGAGAGGGGGGGGAGAGGGGGGGAGAGGGGGGGGAGAGGAGAGGGGGGGAGAGGAGAGGGGGGGAGAGGGGGGGAGAGGAGGGGGAGAGGAGGGGGGGGGGGGGAGAGGAGAGGGGGGGGGGAGGTGAGAGGGGAGAGAGAGGTGGGGAGAGAGAGAGGGAAAGGGAGAGAGACAGGGGGGGACAGAGAGAGAAAGAGAGAGGGATAGGGAGATAGGGAGAGAGAGAGGTTAGGAGAGAGAGGGGGAGAGAGAGGAGGGGGAGAGAGAGAGAGTGTCTTTTTACTTCAACCCAAACCCCCCAAACAACCATTTGCAGGCAGTGCTTTTTTACTTCAAACTAACCATATTTTCATTTTCAAACCACATTAAGGGTACTTACGCACAGTTGTGTAGACATTTGTTCAGTGTCATTCAGAGCTCAGAGTGCCCTCCAGCTTGCAGAGACTGATTGAGGCACTCCAGTTCCTGGTTTTATAGTCCCTCCCCCTCCCTCCAGCAGGGGCAGCAGAGAGAATGGTGAATTTTTAAAAAACAATAATTTCTCTCTGATTTTTCATCGATGGGAAAAATACTCTGGTCCAGGAAGGCAGACGTGGGCTCTGATCGAGGTGGCCTAAAATGACGGCTGTAGGTGGCGGCGTTCTCTCGGAAATCGCAGCACAGTGGGCCAAAAGCGGTCAAGATCAGACTTTTAGTAATATAGATAGAACAAATGAATGAAAGATATGTAAAAAAATTTATGATAAAGGAAACAGGCCATTGTAAACTATGGGCTAGGTGAAAACGAGTTGCATTCAATGACTTGGGTGGGGGAGAGAAACACTTGAATTTGTTTTCCATTCCCATACAGACCTTTCTGTCCTGGGCCTCCTCCATTGTCAAAGTTAGGTCAAATGCAAATTGGATGAACAACACCTCACATTTCACTCGGGCAGCTTACACACCAGAGGTATGAATATTGATTTCTCTAACTTCAAGTAACCCATGCATCCCCCCTCTCTCTCTGTCCCTCCCCCACCCAAATCATTGTCTTAAACTTGTTTTCATCTAGAGCACAGCTACCAATGGCCTGTTTCCTTTATCATTGCTACATTTTTTGCACATCTTTCATACATTTGTTCTATATCTCTCGGTATAACCGTCTAAATTTCTCGTTTCCCTTTCCCCTGAATCTCAGCCTGAAGAAGGGTCATCTTTTCCTTTTCTCCAGGGATGCTGTCTGACCCGCTGAGTTACTCCAGCCTTTTAACGCCAATCTTCGGTTTAAACCAGCATCTGCAGTTCCTTTCTACACAGTTGCAAGTTTAGATGCCTAAACAGGCAAAGATGAGATACAATACATGGATTCAAAGGCAGAAAGAAGTGAGTCACAGATACTTGAAGTATGGGGAATGCACCTCCATGTCTACTTCTGGGTCCGTCCTAATAATGAGGGGACTATCATGGGAATAGATATAGTAAGGGAGGCAGGAGCTATTATAGACTTGGGAAAGGATGGAATAACATGAACAGGTCAGGACAGTGAACAACTAATCGAGTAAGCAGCATAGCCACAGCAACCCCAGTTATCAGGGATTGGAGCCACGTTAGCGTGTATGGGGCTGGTAGCCAGGTAATTAGGAGAGGATCATGACTAGAGGGCATTTCTGCTGCCTTTCTTAGTGCTCCCTTTACATTTGGCCTCCCTGTGGGTTTCTGTCCAGCAGCCAAAAAGAGGATATGTCTGGGATTATCCAAAGAAAATAAAACTATTGGAAGTAGCAGCAATTATTGCAAAACAAAACATCTCTGGAATATCTGTTCCAATGTCCTTTGGAACCAGCAATCAGATTGAAAATTAAAGGTCGGCTTTGCAATCACATGACCATGACTCATTGTCGTATTCAAGACAATTGGGGTTATGTGAATTGGTCAAACCTGAAGTCTTCAATTCTTTCACAACGCTGTGATGGAGATGAAGGAGGCTTCCAGAGCAGACTTATCTAGTAATTTGATCCCTGCAATGAATATCCAGAGGTGTCCTGACAGCATCAATATGCTCTGAGACAGCACCCCCCCCCCCCCCCCCCCCCCCCCCCCCCCCGGATGCTACTCTGGTCCATCTGAAAATCATCAGGGAGGGAGGGAGGGAGGAAGGGAGGGAGAAAAGGAGGGAAAGGAGGAAGGGAGAGAGGGAAAGGGAGAGGGAGGGGGAGAGGAAGGGAAGGGAGGGAGGGATGTAGAAAGGGGAGGGAAGGAGGAATCGAGGGAGGGAAGGAAGGAAGGAAGGATGAAAAGAAAGAAAGAAAGAAAGAAAGAAGGAAAGAAGGGAGGGAGGGAGGAAGGAAGGAAGGTGTTCCCCTGTCACCATCATCCTGAGTTCAAAGTAACATTAGCAAATTTGCAGATGACACAAAGCTGGGTGGCAGTGTGAACTGTGAGGAGGATGCTATGAGAATGCAGGGTGACTTGGACAGGTTGGGGGAATGGGCAGATGCATGGCAGATGAAGTTTCATGCGGATAAATGTGAGGTTGTCCACTTTGGTAGCAAAAACAGGAAGGCAGATTAGGGGAAGTACGGCGGGATCTGGGGGTCCTTGTACATCAGTCTATGGAAGTAAGCATAGCAGAGCCCTAGTGAGACCACACCTGGAGTATTGTGTGCATTTTTGGTCCCCTAATTTTTTATTTTTTTATTTTTTTTTATTAGAAGTACGGTAAATTACAATAATACACAACACATATATCTTAATACATTTTTTGTACCGCTTCATTTTTTTGAGCTTTAAGAAAAAGATAGAAGTAAGGAAAGTAAAGAAAGTGCGCAAGAGTCGTGAAGTGCAAGAGAGTGTTGGGAAAAGAAAGCCCCTTAGAAAAGAAGTTAGAGAAGGAAGTAAAGTAAGAAAGTAGACCCTAGAAAAGAAAGAAAAAGAAAGTAGGGACAATCGCTCTATTATAACATTAAACTCCGCAGAAAGGGGACTACCAACCAAGTCTGTTTTTGTTGTTTTACCTCCCATTGCCAGGTCCTGATACCATATATTTATTTATTTATTTTTAAAATTACTATTGCACCTCATGCTTGTAATAGGTCCATAACCGTAGACCACGTCTTTTGGAATTGGTCTGCTTTACCTGCTAAGAGGCATCTCATCTCTTCCAGATGTAATGTTTCAAACATATTTGATGTCCACATTTTTATTGTTGGTGTGGGCGCATTTTTCCAAAATTTAAGTATGAACTTTTTTCCCATTATTAGCCCGTAATTGAATAAATTCTTCTGATACACGTTTAATTCGGGGATACCTTCCGATATTCCCAAAATTATCCATTCTGGTTTTGGTACCAGTTTTATTTTAATTAATTTTGAAAAAATATCAAATATTCCATACCAGAATTTTTGGATTTTTGTACAGAAAACAAAAGAATGCGCTATGGTAGCTTCTTGACACAGACATTTATCACAGATTGGTGAAACATTAGGAAAGATTTTATTTAATTTAGTTTTTGAATAATATAGTCTATGTAATGTTTTGAATTGGATAAGCGTATGTCGTACGTTGATCGAACATTTATGCACCTGTAGTAAATGTTTATCCCAGCTCTCTTTTGAAATTTTTATAGCTAATTCTTGTTCCCAGTCTCTTCTAATTCCATCTGTTGTGGGTATTTCTATGTTTAAAATGATATTATATAAGTACGATATTAGATTAGCTGATTCCGCCTTTGTGTTCATTGCTTCATCCAGTAAGTCGGAAGGCATATTATGATAGTCTTTTGTGTATTTTTTTCAGATAATCACGAATTTGAAGATATTTAAAATATTGGTTATTTTTCAAATTATATTTCAGTTGTAGTTGTTGAAATGATAGTAATTTTCCCAATTCATACAGATCTTCGAGCGTTTTGATTCCCATTCTTTCCCATTGTATAAATGATTTGTCTATGATTGATGGTTTAAACGATGGGTTATTGACTATTGGTATTGAGAGAGATAGGTTTCTTAATTTTAGATTCTGTTTTATTTGTTTCCATGTTCTAATTGTGCTATGTATAATTGGGTTTTTATTATAATTTTTTTATTCAAATTTATTGGTGAGAGGATAATCGCTCCTATATTACTCGGGGAGCAGTCCCCTTTTTCCATTACAATCCAGTCCGCCTGCTGGGCAGAGTTGTCCAGCAGGTGAATCATATTTTTAATATTTACTGCCCAATTATAATACATAAAGTTAGGGAGCGCTAGACCCCCCAACTCTTTTCGTTTATTAAGGTGTGTTCTTTGTATTCTATGGGATTTATAATCCCATATAAAATTTGTAATGTCTGAGTCCAATTTTGTGAAAAACGTTTTTGGGAGATATATAGGTATTGATTGAAATAGGTATAGAATTTGTGGTAAGAAAATCATTTTTATAGCGTTTATTCTGCCTATTAAGGACATCGGAAGTGTTTTCCAGTTGGTCCCCTAATTTGAGGAAGGACATTCTTGCTATTGAGGGAGTGTAGAGTAGGTTTACAAGGTCAATTCCCGCGATGGCGGGACTGTCATATGCTAAGAGAATGGAGCAGCTGGGCTTGTACACTCTGGAATTTAGAAGGATGAGAGGGTATCTCATTGAAACATATCAGATTGTTAAGGGTTTGGACACGCTAGAGGCAGGAAACATGTTATGACAATAGACAATAGACAATAGGTGCAGGAGTAGGCCATTCAGCCCTTCGAGCCAGCACTGCCATTCAATGTGATCATGGCTGATCATCCCTAATCAGTACCCCGTTCCTGCCTTCTCCCCATATCCCCTGACTCCGCTATTTTTAAGAGCCCTATCTAGCTCTCTCTTGAAAGCATCCAGAGAACCTGCCCTGAGGCAGAGAGGGCAGTGGAGGCTGGTTCCCGATGTTGGGTGAATCCAGAACCAGGGGCTACAGTTTAAGAATAAGGAGTAAGCCATTTAGAACGGAGACGAGGAAACACCTTTTCTCACAGAGTGGTGAGTCTGTGGAATTCTCTGCCTGTGGTGGAGGCAGGTTCTCTGGATGCTTTCAAGAGAGAGCTAGATAGAGCTCTTAAAAATAGCGGAGTCAGGGGGATATGGGGAGAAGGCAGGAACGGGGTAATGATTGGGGATGATCAGCCATGATCACATTGAATGGCGGTGCTGGCTCGAAGGGCTGAATGGCCTACTCCTGTACCTATTGTCTATTGTCTATTGAGTCAAGATTGATTGGCCAGGGCAAGCTCTAGAGAGGCAGCGTCTCTTACCTGCCCACAGACAACAAGGGATTTGTCACCCTCTTCCATTTGTAGGTGAGAGTGATGATGCCCTTCCTCATTTTGTGATCTACATTGAATTTTTTAATAGTTAACCATGCAAATTGAAGCATTGGTTGATCTGCTAGCTAAAGATAGACCGAAGCAATGATGTAAGGAAATGACTAATTCAACGTGTCATTGAAAGGAAATGTGTTAATTGGCCCAAGGTCCGTGGAAGAGAATAATTGTGAGGAGAAGGGCAATGATGGAGCAGGCCAAACCGGTGAAGAAGCGGTGAGTATATAAACTCTGTGTTGCATGATCTGATATTTGTAAACACAATAAATAATTCAATGTGCAATATGGTTCAAACTGTGGGTTAGAAGCACACAAATGTAATATTTAACTGAGAGGGAAAACCATTAATTCAGAATTTGCAGTATTTTTTTGTATCCCCTAAAATTATATGCTGGTGATTAATCTTCTTGGCAAGATCTATCTAACAACAGGATTCATTCCTGATAACATTCATTCTGACCAACAATTGATTGATGCTCTTTGTATGTGACTTTTCACTGTGATTTAACCTTTTCCACCCCACAATGGGTTTTCTCCGCTAATGAAAAGCATAGATACTCATGAAAATAATAATTTTATCAAATGTCAAGATTGATATCATGAACAAAGGTTATTTCTGTCAAGGGATAATATTTTGGGCAAGATCCATTTAATATATTCCTGTGAGAAAATCCATATGATTCCATCTTTAAGCTTTAGAATGTCACTCTAAGGTCTGTGTGCTGGGATTATCATAAATTTAAATAATTTAAATAATTATGGTGTTTATTTACTGTTAACATCTCTTAGATCTAGTGGTGGCACAGTGGTGCAGCAGTAGAGTTGCTGCCTAGCAGCGCCGGAGACCTGGGTTCGATCCCGACTGTGGGTGCTGTCTGCACAGAGTTTGTACGTTCTCCCCGTGACCAGGTGGGTTTTCCCCGAGATCTTCGGTTTCCTCCCACACTCCAAAGACGTACAGGTATGTAGGTAAATTGGCTTGGTAAATGTAAACATTGTCCCTAGTGTGTGTAGGATGGTGCAAAAGCAAAAGCACAGGACAGGCGGAGCCAGCCACCAATACACTCCATTTGCTTTCATTTCAGGTGAGCTCAAGCAAAGCAAAGGCAAAGTAAAAGCAAAAGCACAGGGCAGGCCAAACAACTAATTTCATTTCATTTCCATTTCCATTTCAATCTCAAGCACAGGGTAGGCCAAACAACTCATTTCATTTCATTAAGGGCTAACAAATCATTTATTGCAAGCACATTAAGGGTTAACAAATCATCATTCATTGCAAGCACATTGCTAGCTAACAAATCATTTATTGCAAGCACATTAAGGGTTAACAAATCATCATTCATTGCAAGCACATTGCTAGCTAACAAATAATTTATTGCAAGCACATTAAGGGTTAACAAATCAATATTCATTGCAAGCACATTGCTGGCTAACAAATCATTTATTGCAAGCATATTAAGAGTTAACAAATCATCATTCATTGCAAGCACATTGCTGGCTAACAAATAATTTATTGCAAGCACATGAAGGGTTAACCACATAAAGCACATAACTACATAACCATATAAACCATATAAAGCACATAAAGGGTAGACTCACAGTTCAGTAGACTCAAGGCTGCCTTAGCGGAGGATTGTGAGTAAGATGGCCAAAAATCATATATGGCAGCGTGTTTTCTAAAATCAATATCAGCGCAGACAGGAAGTGGTCAAGATGAGACTTTTAGTTATATATATTGTCCTCTGTGTGCTTGGGTTTCTTTTTAGTTCAGAGATACAGCGCGGAAACAGGCCCTTTGCCTATTGCGTCCGTACCGACCAGCAATCCCTGCACATTACAATTTACATTTATACCAAGCCAATTAACCTACAAACCTGTATGTCTTGGAGTGTAGGAGGAAACGAAAGATCTCAGAGAAATCCCATGGCGAGAACGTACAAACTCTGTACAGACAGCACCCGTAGTCGGGATCGAACTTAAGTCTCTGGCGCTGTAAGCACTGTAAGGCAGCAACTCTACCAATGCGCCACCGTGCCGCCAAAACACGTCACATCCCAAAGATGTATGGACGATAAATTGTTCCTCACATTTACTTTAATTGGAGTAAAAGCTTGTTTGATGATAGGTAACAATGGGCTGAAGGGTCTGCTTCCGTGAGTTGGAAAGAACTGCAGATGCTGGTTTAAATTGTAGGTAGACACAAAATGCTGGAGTAACTCAGCGAGGCAGTCAGCATCTCTGGAGAGAAGGAATGGGTAATGTTTCGGGTCGAGACCCTTCTTCAGACTGATGTCAGTGGAGTGGGTGGGACAGAGATAGAATGTAGTCGGAGACAGTAAGACGAGTGGGAGAACTGGGAAGGGGGAAGGGATGGAGAGAGAAGGAAAGCAAGGGCTACTTGATGTTTGAGAAGTCAATGTTCATACTGCTGGGGTGTAAGCTACTCAAGCGAAATATGAGGTGCTGTTCCTCCAAGTTGTGCTGGGCCTCACTCTGACAATGGAGGAGGCCCAGGACAGAAAGGTCAGATTGGGAATGGCAGTTAAAGTGCTGAGCAACCGGGAGATCAGGTAGGTTTAGGCGGACTGAGCGGTGGTGTTCAGCGAAACGATCGCCGAGCCTGCGCTTGGTCTCGCCGAAGTACAGGAATTGATACCTGGAACAGTGGATACGGAAGATGAGGTTGGAGGAGGTGCAAGTGAACCTCTGCCTCACCTGGAAAGACTGTTTTGGTCCTTGGATGGAGTCAAGTGGGAAGTAAAGGGACAGGTGTTGCATCTCCTGCGGTTGCAGGGGGAAAGTACCTGGGGAGGGGGTGGTTTGGGTGGGAAGGGACAAGTTGACCCGTGATTTGCGGAGGGAACGGTCTCTGCGGAAAGCAGGAAAGGATGGAGATGGGAAGATATGGCCAGTAGTGGGATCCCTTGGAGGTGGCGAAAATGTTGGAGGATTATATGCAGTATGCGACAGCTGATGGGGTGGAAGATGAGGACAAGGGGGACTCTGCCCTTGTTATGAATGGGGGAGAGGGAGCAAGAGCGGAGCTGCGGGATATTAAGGAGACCCTAGTTCGAGTCTCATCTATAATGGAAAAGGGGAAAACCCATTCCTAAATAATGAGGACATCTCCGATGACCTGGTATGGAAAACCTCACCCTGGGCGCAGATGCGGCGTAGACGGAGGAATTGGAAGTAGGGGATAGAGGCTTTACAGGGTGGAAAGAAGTGTAGTCTAGATAGCTATGGGAGAATGGGTTTGTAATAGATGTCTGTCAATAGTCTGTCGTGATGGAGTAGTTCTGTGATGGAGACGGTGAGATCTAGAAACGGTAGGGCGGTGTCGGAGATGGTCCAAGTGAATCTGAGTGCAGGATAGAAATTAATCATGAAGTTGATGAAGTCAGTGAGTTCTCCATGGGTGCAAGAGGTAGCATCAATGCCCGCCCACTCACCTGACATCAGCCTGAATAAGGGTCTCGACCTGAAACGTCACCCATTCCTTCCCGCCAGAGATGCTGTCTGTCCCGCTGAGTTACACCAGCATTTTGGATCTGCTTCCATGCCATGTAACTTTATCAGCCCCCTGTCTGAACAACAGCCCCATTCTACCTGCATCTGCATGAAGTACAATTGTTAAAACAAAATCGTTCCACGTAACATCTAAACCTCAGAAACATTATTGCACTATTTTATCTTTGTATGCTTTGTTCTCACCTTCCCCTAGCTAACAATGATCTATTCTACATTTTCCTTGAACTTCGTCCCCTTTAATGTTTCATTTTCACACCTTACCCTTCCATATCTCTGTGTTTCCCACTCCCCTGACTCTCAGTCTGAAGAAGGGTCTCAACCCGAAACGTCACCTATTTCTTCTCTCCAGAGATGTTGCCTGTCCCACTGAGTTACTCCAGCATTTTGTGTCTATCTTTATTATTGTAAGGTCAGTCATTTCATAATTTGCTGGTGAAGTCTGAGCAGTGAAATTTAAAATTGACCCCCCACAACAAGATAAACATTATTGCCAAAACGCTGAGCATGAGTTTGGATGATTAGACAGCGCTCAGCACCGATCACCACACTGCAGGAAGGCTGAGGAGCCAACAGAGTTGGGAGACACAGCCTGACTCGCGCCACAGGTCTCCCGGGGGTGAAGCCGGGCGACGAGGCCTGCCTGGATTGAAGGAGCCTCAGTGGCGGCGGCGATGGGAGCCTCGGCAGCGGAAGATTCGGCGGCAGCTTGAGCCTCGACAGTAATGGGAGCCTTGGCAGTGATGGGGCCTCAGCAGCAGCGGGAGCCTCTGTGGTGGTGAAACGTGAGGGGGGAAGGGTACCTCCGTGAAAAACAATGGAGGACCCGGCATGGGGGGGACAGCCATGAGGGACGGTGGGAGAACAAAGGGGGACCCGGTGTGGGGGGGCACTCTAGTTTCAAAGCCCTGTCCCACTGTACGAGTACATTCAAGAGTTCTCCCCGAGTTGGTCCTGATTCGAACTCGGAGATTTACGGTAATGGGCGCTCGTAAGTACTCGGGGCTCTCGTGGACATTTTTCAACATGTTGAAAAATCTTCACGAGTCTTCCCGAGCTTACCTGCCATTAGCGAGTTTTCCCGAGTACCTGCCGTTAGCGTTACGAGCCGCTAAGAGACGTCCCCGAGCTCCAACGTATCCGCTACGTTCATTCTACGTGCTTACCACAAATTTGATTTTTTTTAAAACTCGGGAGAGCTCTTGAATGAACTCGTACAGTGGGACAGGGCCTTTAGAATCCTCTGCCCAGGGGATAAGCCTGCGTTCGTTTGTTTGTCCGAAACGTTGCCTTTTTCCTTCGCTCCATAGATGCTGCTGCACCCGCTGAGTTTCTCCAGCTTTTTTGTGTACCTTCGTTTGTTTGTTGTTTGTTCTGGTACATTCCGATGAAGGCGCTGTGCACACGGCAGCCAGACAACGGTAGCTTGTTCTTTTCTTTTTTTTTGCACTTTAAATAACATGTGTTTGTGTACCTTGTGTGCTGTGACTGTTGGCAGAACAATTTCCCTCCAGGGATGAATAAAGTTTTATTGTATCGCTAAGGTAGCATTTATTTCGAGAGGTCTATAAAAGCTGGAATGTAATGGTGAGGCTTTATAAGGGACTCGTCAGGACTGCTCTTGGAGCTTTATAAGCAGTTTGGGGCCCCTTATTTGAAGAAGAATGTGCTGGCATTGGAGAGGGTCCAGAGGAGGTTTACGAGAATGATCCTGGGGATGATTAGGTTAATGTGTGATGAACATTTGATGGCTATGGGCCTGTATTGACTGGAGTTTAGAAGGACGAGGGGACACATCATTGAAACATACTGAATAGTAAAATGCCTGGATAGAATGGATATGGAGAGGATGTTTCCACTCAGAATAAAAGGCTGTACCTTTAGAAAGGAGATGAGATGGAATTTCTTTAGTCTCAGGATTCTGTGGAATTCATTGGCACAGCAGGCTGTGGAGGCCAAGTCAATTGATAATTTTAAGGCAGAGATAGATACTTTTGTCACACTCCTCCCCTGTCCCCTGTGTCCCACTTGGACTTGCACCTATTACTCCTCTAACCCTGCCCCTTCCAACTGCATTCCGTCCTTCACAATTTTCAAATCTTCAATCCTTTTGTCTCACATATCCAAGAACCCACCTGTATCAACCCGAGGAAAGGTTTCGGCCCGAGACGTTGCCAATTTCCTTCGCTCCATAGATGCTGCTGCACCCGCTGAGTTTCTCCAGCACTTTTGTCTACCTTCAACCTATTACCAGTCAGGCTGCCCGATCCTGACTAGGGGTGCTTGTCCATAGGCAGTTTGTATGTTCTCCCCGTGACCTGTGTGGGTTTTCTCCGAGATCTTTGGTTTCCTCCCACGCTCCAAAAATGTACAGGTTTGTAGGTTAATTGGCTTGATATAAATGTAAAATGTGTCCCTGGTGTGTGTAGGGTAGTGTTAGTGTGCGGGGATCGCTGGTCTGCACAGACTCGGTGGGCTGAAGGGCCTATTTCTGTGTTGTATCTAAACTAAACTAAATTAAACCAAACCATGTTTTTCTCAGTATGACAGTGTATGAGAAAATAACAAACCAATACCAATAGCAATAGCAACATTGGCTTGGTTGAAAGAGTCAGAGGGTGATGGTGGAGGCCCGAGACCAACAGTGTGCCCTGTTCATGTTAATAATTTGTTTGAGAATGATTTGAACATATTTTGTATGTTTGCAAGATGACACCAAAATAGTTGGTGTAGTGGACATAGAATATAGTTATCTTAGACTAGAGTCCTCAAGTCATAGAGTGATACAGCGTGGAAACAGGCCCTTCAGCCCAACTTACCCATCCCAGCCTGCCTCACCCGCCCGCATTTGGCCCATATCCCTCCAAACCTGTCCTATCCATGTACCTGTCTAAATGTTTCTTAAATGTTGGTGTCGTTCCTGCCTCAACTACCTCCTCTGGCAGGTTGTGCTGAAGAAGGGTTTCGGCCCGAAACGTCGCCTATTTCCTTCGCTCCATAGATGCTGCTGCACCCGCTGAGTTTCTCCAGCATTTTTGTGTACCTACCTCCTCTGGCAGCTTGTTCCTTACACCCACCACCCTTTGTGTGAAAAAGGTACCCCTCTACAAGACTACAACAGGAGCGAAGTGAACAGAAGAATTGGATAAGGAATGGCAGATGAAATTTAACTCGGGTAAGTGTCATGTGTTGCATTTAAGAAAAAGTACATAAAACCTGGGCAGGATTTACACCATAAGTTGCACGGCCCTGGAGAGTTTTTAGAACAGAGAGATATAGTACAAGTACACAGTTCCCTGTAAGTGGAGACAGGATAATGAAGAAAGCGTTCGGATTGCTTGCCTTTATCAGTCAAAGCACTGAGTACAGAAGTTAAGGACATCATGTTATAACTGGGCGGCACGGTGGTGTAGTGATGAGCTACAGTGGGGCCGAAGGGCCTGTTTCCGTGCTGTATCTTTAAACTAAACTAAAAGTTACCTTTACCAGTAACTTCCACACTGCCCTCAAATTCACATGGACTATATCTGACATATCTCTCCCCTTTCTTGATTTCTCTGACTCCATCACAAGGGACAGATTATCAACCGGCATCTATTACAAACCCGATTCCCACAGTTATCTGGACTTCACCTCCTCCTACCCTGCCTTTCGCAAAGATGATGTCCTCTCAATTTCTCCATCACTGTCTCATCTGCTCCCAGAATAAGGTTTTCCATCCAAGATGTCCTCTTTCTTTAGTAAACGTGATCACCTCTCCATGTCTTAGATAGATCCCTCATCTATGTCTCCTCTGTGTTCCATAGTTCTGCTCCTGCTCCCTTACCCCCACCCTCCAGATGGAACAAGGATAGTTTCCCTGTCCTCAACTTCCACCCCACTAACCTAGCCTCTGCATCCAATACATCATTCCCATACATTTCTGCCATCTCCAGTGAGATCCCACCACCATTCATATTTCCTCATCCCTACCATTTTGTGCCTTCTGCAGAGACAGTTCCCTCAGAAACACCTTGGTTCACTCACCCCTTCCCACCCAAACTATCCTCTCCTCAGCTACTTTCCCCAGCAACCACCGGAGATGTAATACCTATCCCTCCTGTCTCACATCCATCAAGTGACCCCAACTGTCCTTCCAGATGAGACGGAGATTCACATGTACCTCCTGTAACCTCATCTGCATCTCACGTTCTTGTCTGGAGAAGGGTTTCAACCCGAAACATCACGCATTCCTTCTCTCCAGAGGTGATAGCTGAGCCGCTGAGATACTCCAGCACTTTGTGCCATTTTTTTAGGCATAAGTTTGAAGTTAGAGCGGGAAAGATTTAAAAGGCACCTGTAGAGTAACATTTTCCTACAGAGGGTCGTGAATGTATGGAATGGGATGCTAGAGGAAGCTGCAGAGGTGGGTAAAATTCCAATGTGTAAAAGACATATGGATGGGTACATGGAACTCGATTTTCCATACTCCAGCATTTTGTGTCTACGTGGAAATAAAAGTTGATAGGGTAATGCCCAAATGCAGGTAAATAGCACTCACTCAAATATACATTTGCATCTGCATGGAAGAATTGAGATGAAGGGCCTGTTTCCATACTATGCAATTCTCTGATTCTATGACATTGGTAGGACACAAGGTGTGAATAGATTTTGCAGAAGCACAGTGCTTGACATCACAGTGTGTGATCTTAGGCACGTTTATATGTCAAGTGAAAGTAAGACCCAGAAATAACCTGCCCACAGATACAGTTCATTGCACAGGTGTCCAAATAATTTATATCACATTCTTTGCTCTACACTGATGCTTATTGATTTACTGAGTTATCCTGACATGAAAACAGAATGAATGATGTATTTTGCTGAAGCCATGCCAACCTCTGTATGATGAACTCCATTTAACGTCTGTCAATGTCTCTTTTGGTACTGAGGAGCAGACAATCGTGGATCACGGAGATGCCCAGAACCCTAACAAGACGCCCTACTTTCTTCTCACAATAATTCCCTGAAAGCTATAGAGAGATAAAGTACAGATAGACACAAAAAGCTGGAGTAATTCAGCAGGACAGGCAGCATCTTTGGGGAGAAGGAATGGGTAGGAAGGAACTGCAGATGCTGGTTCAATCCGAAGGTAGACGCAAAAAGCTGGAGTAACCTGAGATAAAGTGTATTTAGTGCCAGTTGTGAAGTACACTTTGAATGAAACCCTCCTGTATGCCGCTTTTCCAGTGTGTATACATTTGGATGATGCCAATTCCCAACCCTATCAAGGGACAGGAGTTTGACATCTAGTTCCTCAAGCTCGTTTCATTTTGAGAAGGGTCTCGACCCGAGATGTCACCCATTCCTTCTCGCCAGACATGCTGCCTGTCCCGTTGAGTTACTCCAGCATTTTGTGTCTACCTTCGATTTAAACCAGCATCTGCAGTTCTTTCGTCCACATATCTATTCCCATGATATTCTCCTCATTGTTAGGACGGACCCAGAAGTAGACATGGAGGTGCATTCCCCATACTTCAAGTATCTGTGACTCACTTCTCTCTGCCTTTGAATCTACGTATTGTATCTCATCTTTGCCTGTTAAGACATCTAAACTTGCAACTGTGTAGGAAGGAACTGCAGATGCTGGTTTAAACTGAAGGAAGGCATTAAAAAGCTGGGGTAACTCATCGGGTCGGACAGCATCCCTGGAGAAAAGGAATAGATGACGTTTCAGGTTGAGACCATTCTTCAGGCTGAGAGTCAGGGGAAACGAGAGATATAGATGGTTATACAGAGAGATATAGAACAAATGAATGAAAGATGTGGAAAGGAAATATGCCATAGTGAGCTGTGGGCTAGATGAAAATGAGTTACAGACAATGACTTGGGTGGGGGAGGGACAGAGAGAGAGGGGATGCAAGGGTTACTTGAAGTTAGAGAAATCAATATTCATACCGCTGGGGTGTAAGCTGCTCAAGTGAAATATAAGGTGGTATTCCTCCAATTTGTATTTGGCCTAACTTTGTCAATGGAGGAGGACAGAAAGGTCTGAATGGGAAGTGCTTGTCTACCCCACCCTGAGCAGCTACAGCTTTTTGTGTCTATCTTTAGTGACCTCAGGATTACTCCCTGTTCCATGCGTTAGCAAGGACAGGCATGGAAAGATAGCCCAGGAGCTGGCACAGCAGAGATAGTTGCAGGTAGTGGATAATTGGACTCCAGGACAGGTGGAACCTTTATGAGGACTGATTGCACATAAACTGGAGTGGAACCAACATTCTGACAGGCAGGTTTAGTTTGGTTTACATATACAGCGTGGAAAAGGGCCTTTCGGCCCACCGAGTCCACACCAACCAGCTATCCCCACACATTAACACTATCCTACACACACGAGTCACAATTTACACACACCAAACCAATTAACCTACAAACCTGTACGTCTTTGGAATGTGGGAGGAAACCGAAGATCTCAAAGAAAACCCACGCGGTCACGGAGAGAACGTACAAACTCCGTACAGTCGGTAGTCGGGATCAAACCCGGGTCTCCAGCACTGCAAGCTCTGTAATGCCCCTGTCCCACTTCGGAAACCTGAACGGAAACCTCTGGAGACCTTGCGCCCCACCCAAGGTTTCCGTGCGGTTCCCGGAGGTTTTAGTCAGTCTCCCTACCTGCTTCCACTACCTGCAACCTCCGGCATCCACCTGCAACCTCCGGGAACCGCACAGAAACCTTGGGTGGGGCGCAAAGTCTCCAGAGGTTTCCGTTCAGGTTTCCTAAGTGGGACAGGGGCATAAGGCAGCAACTGTACAGCTGCGCCACCGTGCCGCCCAGTTTGCTAGTGCTACTCAAGAGGTTGAAACTGGTGTGGCAGGGAGATGGGAATTAGTGCAGTAGGAACGAGGACAAGGTAGAGATCAGGTCAAGTAAAACTAGACATAAGGACAGAAATGTTGTCAATAAACACAATGAAGAGATAGGCTGAAGTGTATATATTTGAATGCAAAAAACATTTCAGATAAGGCAGATGAACTTGCAGTCTAGATTAAGGTATAGAACTCCAATATTAAGGCTGTTATAGAGACTTAAATGAAAGAGGAGCAAGAAGGGCAGCTCAAAGTTCCAGGAGCATGATCTTTCAAGCATGATAGAAAGTGTGGTAAAGAGACAGAGGAGGTGCATGAGGGAGAATGTCACAGAGGTGCAGAAAGGATGCAGAAGAGGTTTACCAGAATGATACTTCATTTAGGGGCACTACTGGGAGAGCTTGGACAGAGTTGGATTGTTTTCTCTGGAATACCAAGGTTGCAGAATGGCCTGATAAAAGTATATCAAACTATGAGGCATAGACAGTCGGAACCTATTTTGACAAGTTATTTGATAAGGCTGGTTGGCTGCTCTGAAGGTTAGGATGCATGGGATCCACACAGAGCCAGCAGAGTGAATAGAGAATCAGCTTCATGGAAGGAAGCGCAGAGTAACGGGGCTGTCCCACTGCGGCGACCTAATTGGCGAGTTTAGAAGAGTTTGCCCTCGACTCATACTCGCAGCATGTTCGACACATGGTCCTAAGAGGTCTTTGTAACTCTCCTTCATGCTTGAGAGTAGTCCCCGCATACTCAAGGCCTCAGCTAGGTCTTGGACAATTTTCAACATGCTGAAAAATGCCCGCGAGTAAAAAAAGGTCGCCATGGAAAAAATCTATTATTTTTTTTACTCGTAGGTTTAGTCGAAGTAGGTCATAGTAGGTTGGCCTGTTATTCGTAGGTAATCGAGGGTAGTCGAAGGTAATCTAAGATAGTCGAAGGTAGTCGTAGATAGTCTTCAACATAGTCGAAGGAGATCGAAGGAGGTTTTCAACATGACACTTTTTCAAACTCTCCTAAACTCTTCTAGACTTGCCAATTAGGTTGCCGCAGTGGGACAGCCCCTTTACGTGGAGCTCACGACAGAGTGTCATACTTCTGTAGTTGTAACATCATACGTTGGAGATGTGCTGGAGCGGGTTGTCAAGAGGCTTTTGGAACATTGGCCTACATGAGTAAGAGTTTTGAGTATAGAAGTTGGCAGGTCATGTTGCAGTTGCACATGACATTTCTGAGGCCACATTTGGGGTATTGTGTTCAGTTTTGCTTACCCGTTATAGGCAAGTTGTTGTGAAGCTGGAAATGGTGTAGAGAAGATTTACAAGGATGTTGCCAAGACTAGAGGGTCTAAGCTATAGGGAAAGGTTGAGTAGGCTGGGACTCTATTCCTTGGAGCCCAGGAGGATGAGGGGCGATCTGAGGACTATCACAGTGTATATAAGGTTTATATGGTCATGACGGGATTAGATAGGGTAAATGCACAGAGTAAATTACCCAGAGTAAGGGAATCAAGAATCAGAGGACATAGGTTTAAAGTGAGGGGGGAAAGAGTTAATGGGGACCCGAGGGGCAACTTCTTTTTCAACACAGAGAGTGGTGTGTATATGGAACTAGCTGCCAGAAGAAGTCGTTAATGCGGGTACCATCATAACGTTTTGAAGGACATTTGGACAGGTACATATATAGGATAGGTTTAGAAGGATACTGGCCAAACATAGGCAGGTGGGACAAGTGTAGATAGGGCATATTGGTTGGCATGGGCAAGTTGGGCCAAAGGGCCTATTTCCACACTGTATGAATCGATGACTCTATGTCTCTATTCCACAGTACGGAAAAAACAAATACTAGTGAGCATATGTTCAAGCTAAGAGGGACAAATTTTAAAGGCAAGTTTAATTTTACGCAGATGATGGTGAGTGCCTGGAATACACTGCCGATGATGGTGGTAAAAGCAGATATGAGAGGTATATTGCTATACATGGAGTGGAGGGATCATGTGCAGGCAGATAAGAGTTGGCCTTGGCATCAGATTCAGCACAAACTTTGTGGGCCAAAAAGCCTGTTCTAGTGCAGTTCTGTTCCATCTTCTGTGTGTTAACTTCTCCCACCTGTCCATTTAGACCCACCTTGGGTAACTGCTACCAGTCTAATTTTTACCAGGTTCCTGGTTTGTGATATTATTGGTGACCTGCCCCATTTCAGGACATTAACATCTGGACCATCCTTATTTTCTTTCAATAACTACTTTGAAACATATAGAGTTACAGGTATTGTCATTATCTACGGAAGACGAGATCACATGAGTTCCAGGGCAACCTAGCCAACTGGATACAAGATTGGTTTGCAAGTAGGAGACAGCGGGTGGCGGTAGAGAGTTATTTTCCAGACTGTAATGAGTGGTGTGCCACAGAGATCTGTGCTGAGTCAGCTGTTATTTGTTATTTACTTTAATGATTTGGATGTGAAAGTAGTGACAGGTCTAGTGGACAATGAAAGTGGTTATTGATCATTATAATTGGATCTTATTCAACTGGATCAATGGGCCAAGGAATGTAAAATGGAGTTTAATACAGGTTAAATATGAGGTTTTGCATTTTGGTATAAGGCTGGGAAGTGACCCTTATAGAGGTTTATCAAATCACAAGACAACATGGTCTTTTCACCAGGGTAGGTGGGAGGACGGGCCTAAAATTAGAGAGCATAGGTTTAAAGTGAGAGGGGAAATATTTAAGAGCACCCGAAGGGCCACTTTTTCCACACAGAGGATGGTGGGTTTATGGAACGAGCTGCCTGAGGAAGGTAAAGGCATGTACATTTACAACATTTTAAAGACATTTGGAGAAGTGTATGCATGGGAGAGGTTTGAAGGGCCAAGCACATGTAATTGGGATAACGTTGGATAGCTTGGACGAATTGAGTTGATGGGCCTGTTACCAAGTTGTAAAGCTGTGTGATTCATTGACACTTTCTCAGTGAGAAAAATATGAGCTCATTGACGCTTCAGCCACTTGTTTAGCTACATTCCCGAAGTTTAGATAATGTACTGCCCCTACTCTCATGGAAACATCTACATGCTGGCTTATGCCTTTTAGACTAAATAGGACTCTGTTAATATTGGGTAAGATGAAATCTCCGATGACTGTATCCCTATAACTCTTTCATCTCCCTCTGATTTGTTTATACAACATCTTCATCAGCAGGATAGTAGTGTAGAGAGTCAACAGCTTTATGTTCTGGTCTTCCACATCTCTAATAATCTCTCCTGGGCCCAGCACATGAATGCAATTACAAAGTAAAATAATTAAACCCTATACTTTCTTAGAAGTTTAGTTTAGTATAATGTAATTTATTGTCACATGTATCGAGTGAAAAGTGAAAAGATTTTGTTACGAGCTAACTAGTCAATAGAAAGACAATACATGATCACAATCGAGCCGTTCACAGTGTACAGATAGATACATGGTAAAGGGAATAATGTTTAGTGCAAGATAAAGCCAGTAGAGTCCAATCGAAGATAGTCCGAGGGTCTCCAATGATGTGGATAGTAGTTCAGGACTGCTCTCCAGTTGAGGTAGGATGGTTCAGTTGCCTGATAACAGATTGGAAGAAGTTTGAAGAGATGTGGCATGTCAACTATATCCTTGATTTGGATGAGAATGTACAAAACATGATTAGTGTATGACAAGACATAATGCAGATTACATTAAAATAGGTGATATCATGGACCATGAAGGTGGTTATCAAGAATTAAGGCAGAATCTTGATCAGCTGGGCAAATATGCAGAAGAACGCCAAATTGTGGACTTTGGAAGGAGTAGGAGGGGGACCCACAGCCCCATTTATATCAACGGGTCGATGGTTGAAAGGGTCAAGAACTTCAAATTCCTGGGGGTGCACATCTCTGAAGATCTTTCCTGGTCCGAGAACACTAACGCAATTATCAAAAAAGCTCATCAGCGCCTCTACTTCCTGAGAAGATTACGGAGAGTCGGATTGTCAAGGAAGACTCTCTCTAACTTCTACAGGTGCACAGTCGAGAGCATGCTGACCGGTTGCATCGTGGCTTGGTTCGGAAATTTGAGCGCCCTGGAGAGGAAAAGACTTCAAAAAGTAGTAAACACTGCCCAGTCCATCATCGGCTCTGACCTTCCTTCCATCGAGGGGATTTATCGCAGTCGCTGCCTCAAAAAGGCTGGCAGTATCATCAAAGACCCACACCATCCTGGCCACACACTCATCTCCCTGCTACCTTCAGGTAGAAGGTACAGGAGCCTGAAGACTGCAACAACCAGGTTCAGGAATAGCTACTTCCCCATAGCCATCAGGCTATTAAACCTGGCTCGGACAAAACTCTGATTATTAGCAACCACTTTCTGTTATTTGCACTACCAGTTTATTTATTCATGTGTGTATATATTTATATCATGGTATATGGACACATTTATCTGTTTTGTAGTAAATGCCTACTATTTTCTGTGTGCTTAAGCAAAGCAAGAATTTCATTGTCCTATACAGGGACACATGACAATAAACTCACTTGAACTCACTTGAACTTGAACTTGAATGGAATTTAATTAAGGTAAGTGAGAGATGTTGCACTTTAGGAAATCGAAACCAGGGTGGAACCTTCACAGTCAACTGTATGGTCTTGGGGAGTGTTGCATAGCTGAGGGATCTAGGAGCGCCAGTGCATAGTTCCCTGAAAATGGTGTTGCAGCTAACTAGCATAGTAAAGAAGAATTTGGCATGCTAGCCTTCAGAGAAGGAGTATAGAAGTTGGGACATTATGCTTCAGTTGTAGCGACATGAGAGAGCCCACATTTTGAGTATTGTATTCAGTTTAATTCTCACTGTTATAGGAACAATGCAACTGTAAAGGTTGCAGAGAAGATTAGCATCCACTAATGCTGACACTCTTCTGTCTCTCTTAACTTTTGACATCTGCTTCTCTATCTCCTACTGACTCTTCAAAGGTTTGCTGTATAACCTCAGCAAAGAGATCACCCATTTAATAAAATGATTAATGGACAATATCCTAGAGCATTGAATTGCTAGTCCTGCCCAGATTTCAATCATGTCACTATGATAGCGACAATATGCCTAATCAATGCTCCCAGTTCATTACCTTAGTAATCAATACCAGCCTTGGAGGGCATCTACCACACGCGGTGCCTCAGGAAGGCCCTCAGCATCCATAAGGACTCATCACACCCCTGCCACGGTCTGTTTCAACTACTTCCCTCCGGCAGACGTTACAAGGCCTTCTACGCCCGAACCTCTAGACTCAGTAACAGTTTTATCCCAAGAGCTATGGCGGCTCTGAACCGGCCCTAATGAGTGCCCCCCCCACCCATTCCCTTTGGACAGTCTCCCTCAGATGGTCACGTCAATCAATTCAGCTTGCTTATTTATGTATTGTATTTATTTACCTTTCTTGTACATCAGTGGAGCTGCACACTAAATCTCGTTGCACTGATGTGCAATGACAATAAAAGATATATTATTATTATTATTATTATTATTAGTCAGACATCTTGCATCAAAATAGATCCAATTTAGACTTGCATTCCTCCGATATACTTTACCACATCCATGTCTACTCTGCCTAGGTTGTTTTAGTTTTCCCTTTATATTTAATAGCATGACCTTCCCAGCTGTGCACCCTTCTACACTAAATTAGATTAAAACCTCCCCCTTCAACAGCACTGGCTAACTGCCTGCAAGGTAGTTGGACCTGTTCCTGTTCACAACATGTGATCAAGTTCCATAAATTCATGTTGTGAGTCTCATCCTTCTTTTAGTCACTTTGTCAGTACAAACGTGAGTTACGACCTATGGCTCTTTAATTTTGCCCTTTAGAATCCCTGCAAACATTCTGTGATATCTTTCACCTTTAGTTTGTTGCTTCCATGTGACCGTAATCCAGCAAGTTTCACCAGTCTAATACAAGACATTCTTGGCTGGCATGTCTTCTGGATCTATACCAAACAAAATCTAGCAACAAGACGAAAGCATGAGCAGATATGGCCAGCCAGAAATGTGGATCAATCATATCAGCTTCATCCTGAGATTTCCATTATCACATTGTGGCGCAGCGGCAAAGCTACTGCCTTACAGCATTAGAAAGGCGCTATATAAATCCCATCCATCATTATTATTATTACAGCGCCAGAGACCCGGGTTCGATCCGGACTGCGGACGCTGTCTGTACGGAGTTTGTACGTTTTCCCCTGACCTGCGTAGGTTTTCTCCGAGATCTTCAGTTTCCTCCCATACTCCAAATACATACAGGTTTGTAGGTTAATTGGCTTAGTGTATATGTAAAATTGTCCCTAGTGTGTGTAGGATAGTGTTGGTGTGCGAGAATCGCTGGTCGGTGCGGACTCGGTAGGCCTGTTTCCGCGCTGTATCTATAAACTAAACTAAACTAAACACACATGCCAGTTCTCAGCCAGATTCATTGTACCTGATTCAAGGAAGAGCTGGAACATTGGCTACAATAAAGGATCTGGGATCAGACACCATCCTACTGTAGAACTAGGTATGCCTCTAACATAGCTGTTCCAGTATAGTTACAGAATTGGGCCCTACCTGACAGTGCAGAAACTTTCCCAGGTATGCCCCGATCATAAAAAGTAGGACAAATCCAATATGTGTAGGAAGTGATGTAGGAACTGCAAATGATGGTTTAAACCGGAGAGACACACAAAGTACAAGACACACTTCAATCTGAAGAAGGGTCTCGACCCAAAACGTCACCTATTCCATTTCTCCAGAGATGATGTCTGACCCGCTGAGTTACTCCAGTTTTGTGTGTCTATCTTCAGACAAATCCAATAAAGCCCTTTCAGTTGACACTCAGTTATCAGCACAATGATAGACCATGGTGTCAAGCAGCACATTCTGCATATAGGTGTCTAACCAGGGTTTAACCCGGACCATTCTGCTCCAGACCTCAATACAGTCTAGGTCCAAACATGGAGCAAGAGCCAATGATTTAGAGATAGAGCGCGGAAACAGGCCCTTCGACCCACCAAGTCCGTGCCGACATTAACACTACCCTAACACTCAAGGGATTTTTTTTTATCATTTATACCAAGCCGATTAACCTACAAACCACTAAGTCTTTGGAGTGTGGGAGGAAACCGAAGATCTTGGCGAAAACCCACAATCTTCCAGCCTTTGTCTCTACATTTCCCCTTTCCTCTTCTGCCCAAAGATCTTATAGCGGAGGATCTTTGCTTCTGCCTAGCTCCATCTGGCCACCGCCCCTCACCTTACCTGGTTCCTCCTATCATCTACCTGCCCCTTTTTTCACTTCCAATTATATATTGCGTCTCTCCTCTACACTCACAGTTCTGATGCAGTGTCTCAACCTGAAACGTTGACCATCCCTTTGCCTCCACAGATGTTACCTGACCTGCTAGGTTTCCTCCAGCAGTTTGTTTATTGGTGCAGATTCCAGCATCTGCAGTCTGTCATGTTTCCCACCCAAGGAAAATGGTTGTGGTTGTCGATGGTCATTCACTTCCGCCAGGACAGCAGTAAAGGAGTTCCTCAGGGCAATAACCCAGGCCTATCCACCTTCAGCAGTTTCATCAGAATATCAGGAGTTGGCCGGTGTTCATTGATGATAACTTAAAGTTCGATTCCATACACAGCTCCTCCGGGAGTGTTCCCAGTGAGCAGCATGGGTGGGAATGTTCCCAGTGAGCGGGGTCCAGGCCTCCAGGAGGCCCTGCTTGCCTGTCGCGGAGGTCGACAGGACCCGTGCCGCAAGAGCGAGGAGAACCCGTAAGCAACCGCCGAGAGTGAGGTGGGCTATGGAGAAGCGAGGAACGCCACCGGAGACCGTGGAGGGATAAAGAACAAGGAGGAACCCGTGAGCAATCGCTGAGAGCGAGGACGGCCACCAGAAGTTCCTGCAAGCGCCACAGGAGCTGTCCAAGAGAGGACCCGGCGATGGCTGCCGGAGGTCGGTCGAGGACGCGTCGCCAAGAATAAAGAGGGACCCGGCGTGGGGAGGACCCGAGAACAAAGAAGGAACCTTGGGTCTACAGTGAACACTTTGTAACTATGTCGGCGCCTTATACGTGGCGTCTCTTTGCGTACTTTGTGTATGGTACGCAAAACAAAGAATTTCACGGTGACATATCACATGTGATAATAAAGTATCAATTATTATTAAATGAAACAGTGCATGCTTACTTGAAGCAAGATCCAGACAAGTTTCAGGAATGTACTGAGGTGACAAGTTGTTTCAGTGCCAGACAATGACCACTTCATTCAATAGCATTCCCATTGTTGATGTCCCTCATCAACAACAGCCTGCGAGTCCCCATTAACCAGAAATTCAACAGTAATCAGCATGGCCGTCCAAACGGGGGGTGCGTTGGGTGCGACCGCACCCCCTTTTCCCCTCCCCTACGAAAAAATCACCAACATTTTTTTTTTTTTTTAATCGTAAAAAAAAATCAACGTTTTCACTTTGGAAACGCCCAATTCTCTGTTCTCCCGTCGCCGGGCAAGAGTGGCTGAATCTGAACCCAACGGCTGTAACCCCAACACCAGATGCCGCTGCGGCCCTCGCCTCCCCCCGCCGCCGGGGCCTAAGCCATCTTTCCCCCACACCACCCCCGCTGACCCCTGTTGGGCCCACGCCACCCTCGCTGGGCTCATGCCACCCCTGCTGGGCCCACGCCACCCCCGCTGGGCCCATGCCACCCCCGCTGGGCCCATGCCACCCCCGCTGGGCCCACGTCACCCCCGCTGACCCCCGCTGGGCCCACGCCACCCCCGCTGGACCTACGCCACCCCCACTGACCACCTTCATCCCCCCCGCCCGCTGGGCCCGCGCCACCTTCATCTTCGCCCCCCCCGCAAGAAAGAGGGGGGATGTGAGAGGGGAGAGGGGGAGAGAGAGAGGGGAAGGGAGGGGAGAGAGAGATGGGGGAGGGGAGAGGGAAAGGGGGATTATCTTTAGACAGATTGCAAAATTAAGGTAGGTTTTAGAGCTATTATATTTTCTCCTCCATATGAATACTATTAAACAATATCAAATAATATCAAACAATTGGAACTGCTTTCTTTTCCTTGATAACAATACTGAAAAATATAAATTCCATACACATAAATACACATTTTAATGGGATCATTATATACAGATGTAACATTTTTGGGGGGAGGGGGGGGGGGGGTGTTGGGGGTAAATATGCGCCAAACCGATAGCCTAAACGTTAAAGAGTTAAAAGATAGCCTAATCGATAAAGTGCTGAGAAGAGGAATCAGAGCTGCCAAGGAAAGGTACTCTGAGAAGTTGAGGAGCAAGTTCTCAGCTAATGACTCTTCTTCAGTTTGGAAGGGCATGCAAGAAATCACCAGCTATAAGAGGAAAGCCCCCCCCCCCGCTCTTTGGACAATCGTCAGCTGACGAACAACCTGAATGAGCTTTACTGCAGGTTTGAAATCTGCCATGCATTTGCCCACTCACCCAGCCTATCCAAGTCACCTTGCAGCCTCCTAGCATTCTCCTCACAGCTAACACTACCCCCCAGCTTCGTGTCATCCACAAACTTGGAGATGTTGCATTCAATTCCCTCGTCCAAATCGTTAATATATTGTAAATAGCTGGGGTCCCAGCACTGAGCCTTGCGGTACCCCACTAGTCACTGCCTGCCATTCTGAAAAGGACCCGTTTACTCATACATTTTGCTTCCTGTCTGCCAGACAGTTCTCTATCCACATCAATACTGAACCCCAATACCGTGTGCTTTAAGTTTGTATGCTAATCTCTTATATGGGACCTTGTCTAAAGCCTTCTGAAAGTCCAGATATAACACATCCACTGGTTCTCCCTAATCCACTCTACTAGTTACATCCTCGAAAAATTCTATAAGATTCGTCAGACATGATTTACCTTTCATAAATCCATGCTGACTTTGTCCAATGATTTCACCACTTTCCAATTGTGCTGCTATCCCATCTTTAATAACTGATTCTAGCAGTTTCCCCACTACCGATGTTAGACTAACTGGTCTGTAATTCCCCGTTTTATCTCTCCCTCCCTTTTTAAAAAGTGGGGTTACATTAGCTACCCTCCAATCCTCAGGAACTACTCCAGAATCTAAAGAGTTTTGAAAAATTATCACTAATGCATCCACTATTTCTGAGGCTACTTCCTTAAGTACTCTGGGATGTAGCCTATCTGGCCCAGGGGATTTATCGGCCTTTAATCCATTCAATTTACCTAACACCACTTTCCGGCTAACCTGGATTTCACTCAGTTCCTCCATCTCATTTGACCCCCGGTCCCATGCTATTTCCAGCAGATTATTTATGTCTTCCTTAGTGAAGACAGAACCAAAGTAGTTATTCAATTGGTCTGCCATGTCCTTGTTTCCCATGATCAATTCACCTGTTTCTGACTGCAAGGGACCTACATTTGTTTTAACTAATCTTTTTCTCTTCACATATCTATAAAAACTTTTGCAGTCAGTTTTTATGTTCCTGACAGTTTTCTTTCATAATCTATTTTCCCTTTCCTAATTAAGCCCTTTGTCCTCCTCTGCTGGACTGAATTTCTCCCAGTCCTCTGGTAGGCTGCTTTTTCTGGCTAATTTGTACGCTTCATCTTTTGTTTTGATACTATCCCTGATTTCCCTTGTTATCCACGGATGCACTACCTTCCCTGATTTATTCTTTTGCCAAACTGGGATGAACAATTGTTGTAGCCCATCCATGCAGTCTTTAAATGCCTTCCATTGCATATCCACCGTCAACCCTTTAAGAATCAATTGCCAGTCTATCTTGGCCAATTCACGTCTCATACCCTCGCACGTCTCATACCTGTCGCACTGACCTCTGTAGTCATGAAGACCGTTGAACGACTTGTGCTGGCCAAGCTGAAAAATATCACAATGCTTCTGCTGGACCCTCTGCATTTTGCATATTGTGCCAATAGATCTGTGGATGATGCAGTCAATCTGAGCCTCCACTTCATCCTCCAGCACCTAGACCGCCAGGGAACCTATGCGAGGATTTTGTTTTATTGATTTTAGCTCTGCATTCAACACCATTGTGCCAGAGCTACTACGCTCCAAACTTTCTGAGTTGACTGTACCTGAACCCCTCTGTCGGTGGATCACCAGCTTTCTGTCGGACAGGAAGCAGCATGTGAGGCAGGAATGCATATCTCGGACCCGCAAACGCTCAGCATAGGAGCACCGCAAGATGCGTACTCTCCCCTCTCCTCTACTCTCGCCACACCAATGACTGCACCTCCACAGACACCCCTGTCAAGCTTCTCAAGTTTGCGGATGACACAACCCTGATTGGACTGATCCAGGATGGGATCTCTGTACTCTTTTCAGTTTGACATCTTTCCTATAACATGGTGCCCAGAACTGAACACAATATTCTAAATGCGGTCTCACCAAAGTCTTATACATCTGCAACATGACCTCCCAACTTTTATACTCAATACTCTGACTGATGAAGGCCAAAGTGCCAAAATACTTTTTGACCACCTGATATACCTGCGACGCGACCTTCAAGGAACCATGCAACCATCAACCATTCCTCTGCCCACCTGGCTAATTGATCCAGATCCTGCTGCAATCTTTCACAACCATCTTCACTATCTGCAAAACCACTCACTTCTGTATCATCAGCAAACTTGTTAATCTTGCCCTGTTCTGTGACGTTTCACAGAGTGCTGGAGTAACTCAGCGGGCCAGGCTGAGTATAGAAGTTGGGAGGTCATGTTGCAATTGTGTTCAGTATTGTGTTCAGTTCTGGGCATCATGTTATAGGAAATATGTCATCAAACTGGAAAGGGTACAGTGAAGATTTATGAGGATGTATCCAGGACTAGAGAGCCAGAGCTATAGGGAGAGGTTGAGTAGGCTGGGACTATTTCATGGAGCACAGGAGGATGAGGGATGATCTAATAGAGGTGTATAAAATCATGATTTGAATAGATATGGTTGAGTCTTTTGCCCAGAGTAAGTGAATCGAGGAGCAGAGGACATAAGTTTAAGGTGAAGGGCAAAAGATTTAATAGGAATCTGTGGGGTTTTTCACACAAAGGGTGGTAGGTGTATGGAGCAAGCTGCCAGAGGAGGTAGTTGAGGCAGGGACTATCGCAACATTTAAGAAACAGTTAGACAGGTACATGGATAGGACAGGTTCGGAGGGATATGGATCAAATGTGGGCAGGTGGGACTAGTGTAGATGGGACATGCTGGGCCGAAGGGCCTGTTTCCACCCTGTATCACTCTATGGCTCTATGTATCTTTCCCTCTCAAACACATTCTCCTGCCTTCTCCCCATTACCTCTGACACCCGTACCAATCAAGAATCTATCAAGCTCCTCCTGAAAAATGTCCATTGACTTGACCTCCACAGCTGTCTGTGGCAATGAATTCCACAGTTCACCACCCTCTGACTTAAGAAATTCCTGCTCATCTCCTTCCTAAAGGAATGTCTTTTAATTCTGAGGCTGTGGCCACTGGTCCTAGACTCTCCCACTAGTGGAAACATCCTCTCCAAATCCACTCCATCCAGGTTTATGCTATGCTGGGACAGACGGCAACAGCTTCACACTGTGTCACAAAGCTTGTGTCCTGTCCTGCATCACCCAAGGCAGCAGAGATGTTATAGGAGAGGGCAAGCACCATAACAAAGTAGCTCACGATGGTTTGGGTAACATTCAGGAATGTCTATGCATGTCACATCATGAATATTACTGAAGAACGGTCTTGACCCGAAATATAATCTATACCATTTCTCCAGAGATGCTGCCTGACCCACTGAGTTACTCCAGCACTCTGTGATATGTCACCTATCCATGTTCTCCACAGATGCTGCCTGACTCGCTGAGTTACTCCAGCACTCTGTGAAACGTCGCCTATTCATATTCTCCGCAGATGCTGCCTGACCCGCTGAGTTACTCCAGCACTTTGTGACTATTTTCCCTTCACCCATCTGCCCAAGCCCACTCTTCCCCCTCCTTTCCTATGTTCCTTTCTACCCATAAACCTCTCTCTGCCTTTACATTTCACTCCTCTTTCAAATCTGCTCTACTTATCTACATGCATTTTTCTTCTTCACTTTTTAGTCATAGAATGATGCAGTGTGAAAACAGGCCCTTCAGCCCAACTTGCCCACACCGACCGACATGTCCCATCTACACTAGTCCCACTCACACGCGTCTGGCCCATATCAAACTAAATCTGTCCTATCCATGTACGTGTCCAAATGTCTCTTAAACATTAGGATAGTCCCAGCCTTAACTAGCTCCTCTGGCAGCTCGTTACATACACCCAGCACCCTTTGTGTGAAAAAGCTACCTCTCAGGTTCCTGTTAATTTCTGAAATATTGGTCATAAATTTGGTGCAAAAATGCTCCAAAATAAGGCTCAGAATGCATCAGAGAGCATCTAAAAACCCTGGCGTCGAGGGACTCACGCTTCGCGCACGTGATGTGTGCAGCGCACACATTATTTCACATTAAGTTTTTTGTAATCCTGTCATGCCACCCCCCTTTTTGAAAAGCTTCGTACGGGCCTGAACCAGCCACATAAATATTGTTGCAAATAATTGGAAATTCTATGGGTGAGTGGACCACCTCCTGACACTCCAGAAACTTTCCACTGTTGTTTCCCTGGGTGCTCTGATTTCCTCCCACATCCGATTAGGTAATTGAGCACTGTAAATTACCCTCAGTATGTAGGTGAGTGGTAGAATTAGGGGTGGGCGGAGTTGATGGGAATGTGGTAGAGGCAATATGGTTGGAGTTCAAAAATAAAAAGGCTGCCATCACTTTAATGGGATTATAAAGTAGCCAGTGGGAGATAGAGGGAGATATATACAGTATAAACCTCAAGCTGGATCACACACACACACACACACACACACACACACACACACACACACACACACACACACACACACACACACACACACACACACACACACACACACACACACACACACACACACACACACACACACAGAGCAAAGGCGGGGGCCAGGGAAAGCGGGGGAGCGTTGTCTGAAATTCACACCCGCGATGAACAGGAAGATAAAAGACGGCTGGCACAGTGTACGGTAAGTCCTTTAGAGAGCGCGGGGGGTGGGGGGTGGGAGAGGGGGAGAGAAGGGGAGAGAAGGGGAGCGAAGGAGGGAGAAGGAGGGAGGGGGCGGGGGGGGGAAGAAGGATTGGAGACACTTTTAAGAAGCCAGCCAACTTTTGTTTTTAACATTACGGGTCCCGTTTTCCTTGGTTCTGAAAACTCCAATGAGCCAATTAAAATGCCCGGACTGTAAAGGAGATTGCCTACGGCTACCTCGACTGCTTAGCGACCCCACTCCACTGCACTACGAGTTCAAAAGAACCATGCCGACCAATTATTACTCGCGGAAATTTTTTCAGTATGCGGGAACTTCCCTCGAGCATGAAGGAGTGTTCGAGTGACCTCCTAAGACACCATGGTGCGAGTTTGAGTCGAGTGCAATCTCTTCTAAACTCACAAATTAGGTCGCTGCAGTGGACAGGCCCTTAAGGTGATGTGCCTCAACGATTACTGACCGGTGGCACTAATGTCATTAGTGATGAAGTGCTTTGAGAGGTTGGTTATGGCTCCTACCTCAAGAGTTCAAGAAAGTTCAAGAGAGTTTTATTGTCATGTGTCCCTGATAGGACAATGAAATAGTAAGATTAAACGATAGTTTGAAGTTTGATCTTTATTTTATGAGGAGTTACGATGAGCGATTACGTGAAGAAGGCCGTTACCACGCATGCGCATCAATCGTCAAAGCAGCGGTGTGAAATCACAGAGAAGAGTTGTTGAACTAAAATAGCAAGATTAGAGTTAACTAGAACTTACAGAAAGATCTTTATGTTACGAGGGCCGGGAGCGGAGGGCACGTAATCACTCATCGTAACACCTCATAAAATAAAGATCAAACTTCAAACTGGTAAGTTCTCGTTTAATCTTACTATTTTACTTCGGAGTCACGTGAGTGACTACGTGAAGATTTTGAAACTGTGATTTCATGCCGAGGAACGAGTCCACGCGTCACAACTGCACTAATTGACCAGTATGAGTGAGAAAAATTAATGCATTCAAACCTGATATGGTTAAACAATACTGATGCTTTAATAACAGAAAGAAATAACAAAAAGATATAACAGTGACCCCTCTCACCCAGGGGGAAACTGTGAAACAGAACTTAAAACAGAACCAGCAAAAATCCCCGGTCTGGCGATAGGCTTGTTATAAAATCTTTGATACGTCCGCTCATTAGACCATCCCGCAGCCGCTAGAATGTGGTCTAGAGGGACGTCCATATCCCTTGCTGCTGATGTCGATGCAGCCCTGGTGGAATGAGGTTTAAAAGTGTCAGTGTCCACTCCTGCACACGCCAGAACCTGTTTAATCCATCGAGAGGTGGTCTGCACCGTAACCTTTTTTATGAGGTTTGGTGTAACTGACAAAAAAGGAGAGTTCCGAGCCTCTCAGGCTCTTGGTGACCGTTATGTATTTAAATATATGTGACACCACACACAATCTTGGGTCTGAGGGATATGCCATAAAACTCAATTTGAGCCCCAACATCCCTGGCCTGCTCTGCTTGATGAGGTCACAAACAAAAAAGGTGATATTATTACAAGATGTACCCATACTGTCCAGTCTGAGTTTATGTAATGTCTGGACCCGTTGTGCTGAGGCCAGCGCCATCAGCATAACTACTTTGAGTATAAGGTGGTGCAGAGACAGAGATGAAGTTGGTGCCCACTGACCTAGCAGCGTGAGACCCACGCTCACATGCCATATATGTGAATACCTGGGCCTAGGGGGAGTGGAGTAAAAAATGCCCTTCATGAACTTGGAGGGTGAGATCCTACCGAGTGGTTCCCTGACCCCAGCCATAAATAATTTGACAAAGCGCTCCTGGCACTGTTAATGGCACTGTAACTGAGCTTGTAATCATAAAAAGTGACGAAAGAAACTCCAAAACGTCCGTAATAGAAGCCGTGTCATATGAAATATGAGAGCGGGAACAGTAAATCTCCCATTTTCTTATGTGAGTGATGTACTGTTTCTGGGTGCTCTTCCTCCAGGCCGCAGTGATGACATCTATGGTACGCTCTGAAAGCCCGAACCACAGGAACGGTCTCCTCAGAATCTGCAAACCAATAAATTTATACGGTCATGAAGAGGGTGGCTTTCCCCTGTCACCGGGTGTACCAGCAGATTTCTGCTCTTGGGTACTGCCATAAAAGGCTGTGTAATTAAAGCTAGAACCAGTGGGAACCAATGCTGAGTAGGCCAGTCTGGTACTACCAATGTGCCGGAGGCAGAGTCTTGCTTGATTTTGGCCAAACATCGACTGATGAGGCAGAATGGGGGAAAAAACATACAAAAATTTCCCACCCCAGTGTAGTGAGAATGCATCTACTGTTACTGCCCCTGGGTCAGGCTCCCATGACACGTAATTTGGTAACTGATGATTAAGCCTGGATGCAAACAGATCAATGTCCGGTACACCATAACGACGGACAATGTCATTAAACACTTCGTGATTCAACATCCATTCTTTGTTGTCATTGAACTTTCTTGACCTGGTCTCTGCCACCGTGTTATATCTACCTGGTAAGTAGATAGCTGAAACCCAGATGTTTCTCGCAATACACCAGAGCTAGATGAGATTGGACAATTCATCACAGGATACAGATTTACTTCCACCCGTGTGATTAATGTACGCTACTGCTGTAATGTTGTCAATCTGAAGTTGGACATGCACATGATGCATGTTGGTACAAAAAGCCTTTAACCCATAGAGTGCTCCCAACAAGTAGTTAATACCGTGTGACTGAAGCATCGATAATTCCTGCAGATCCCATCTGCCACAGCAGCTCGAGACGGTGTCGGTAGCACCCCAACCGAGAGCACTGGCATCAGTCTGCAGGATAACTGATGGTCTATCGACTAAAATAGTACTAGAACAATACTGAATATTGGTAATCCAGCCACTCAGCAATGGCTACAGCTGGCAACTGCATGGGTCTATCGAAGCAACTCTATGGAGCTTGAGTGCTTGTTCCTTTGCAAGCTGTAAGTTTTGGTAGTGCAAAGGCCCGAACTGAGCAGCTGGGAAGGCAGCCACTAATTTCCCAATTATGCTAGCCACATGTCTGATAGAAGGTTGATTATTCACAATGAGTTTCCTGCAAGCTTCAATTAACTCTAATTGCTTGTCCCGAGGCAGAGTCACTGACATGTGTACTGAGTTAATGGTGAATCCCAAATAGTCAATTATTGTTGATGGCACCAATTTAGACTTAACTGGATGGATTAAGAACCCCAGTTTCTCAAAAATGAGTTTTGTAGCTGACACAGATAATTCAGCTAATTCCAAAGTCCTCCCAATGACTAAGATGTCGTCCAAATATGCCATGACTATATGATTCTGTGCCCTGAGTAACCCCAGGACTGGTTTTTGCAATTTAGTGAATAGTCTGGGAGCTGAGGTTAAACCATTAGGCAATGCTTTAAACCGCCACAACTGCTGCATCCAGTTAAACTTCAAAAATCTCCTGTGATCTTCATGAATGGCCACTGAATAGAAAGCATCTTTGAAGTCAATGCTTGCCATATATCATCCTTTGGAAAGCAGTTATTTAGCAGTGACAAATGTTTCCATTTTAAAGTGTTTATACAGCACAAAGGTGTTAAGCTCTGTCAAATCAAGGATTATTCGACATCCTCCATCTTTCATTTGCCTCGTAAATATGTTGGACACAAACTGGTGAGGCTCACGACTCGACCTCTCAATTACCCCTTTCTGAGCAAAGACTCAATTTCTCCTTGTGCACTCATACACTCCTGATGTGAAAACACAAAAGTGCGGCTAGGTGTATGCTGAGTGGGTGGGGCGAGTGGGTGGAGAACTGAGTAGGTGTTGCTGAGTGGGTGGAGAACTCAATTTGGAAACCTTGTATACTGTGCAGTGCAAACGGGTCAGATGCTATCCAATGCCATTCATGTAAGAAAATTTGCAATCTCCCCCCACTTGTAATTGATCTCTTACCTTAGTGGTTAACGGCGGTAAGGTCTCTGCTTCTGCCCCCTAGGTCTGGGGCGTAGGGCTGTTGGAGGATGGCCTCCCCGCATCTTGAACATGGCCAGGCTTGGGCCCTGCCATAAAAAAGGCTTCTGTGCCTGATGTTCGGAACTACGTCCACCATATCCGCCAAACCGTCTGTTATGGAGAGGAGGGTAGGGGCACTGTCTCCGGAAGGACGATACCTTGGGAGGTGCCTTCATGAGGCCAACGGTTTTTGCCTCCTCATCCAGCTCTATTACCTGTGTAGATAGGTCTTCTCCGAACAGGAGGTTTGGGGGTTGGACATTCCCCGGCTTGCACAGCCCAGCAAATTTTGGATTCAGAGCAGGACAGATGGCATTCTTCCTAAGGCAATTGATTTCAAAATGTGCATTGCACATTAATGCCATCGCGCCCTGCTGGGTATCAGAGAGGGGCACCCCATCCACTGACCTGGCAAAGGCCGTGATGCCTGAGGCCAGTAGCCTGAGGATTTTCTGGATTTTTACCTCTTGGCCCCCTCCAAGATAGACTGGTTTACAACTGGGACACTTAGTGAGGCACAATTTAGTGGCGTATGATACCTGACAGTTGTTTACTCCATCGCTTCGTCCTGGAGTTGATGGGAGGCCAAATAATTTATGCTCATAGCGAGCTCTTCCCCCAATGGTTCCCCTGTGAGGGCAGGGATAGCAAATCTGGATGCCATAGCGGGTACATCCGACTTTTGCCCCTCATGCCATGAAGCATGCTGCCCAACTGTGCCTCCGTACTCTGGGTCTGTATAACACTGGCCTCGTACGCTCCCCTCATCAGAGAGGGAGATATTCTGCAGCCCTGACACAGGTGCTGCTGCCAGGGGTTCTCTATAATCCCTGGGCTCTGATAGCTCCCTTCACTGGAGCATATCCCTTTGGAACAACCTCTCCACTAGGTTCTCCATGTGGGTCAGCCTTCCGATAACACTGCCCACTGACGGGGGGGACATTTCCACCTCCTGACCCAACTCATCTGAGTCCAGGGCCCTCACAGACTTTCTGGTGGCTTTCCTCCCCCATGGAGTAGCCACAGCGCTTTCTGGCAGCGCTAAGTCTGTAGCCGCTGGGCCCTCTGCCAGCGACCCTAACGGCGAATTTGGCGGCCGCACGCTGCCCGTAGGCCCGCGGTCTTCCGTAGCCAGTTTCGTCGCGGCCCGCCTCTTTACTTTAGACATCTTCTCTCGCAGTCTGATGCTGAAAACGAAAGCAAACAACCCCGAACCGGGAGCAAACGATCTCAGATAAGTTAGGAAGACTTATCAGAGCCTTTAATACTTACCGCTGGAAGAAGTAACGCGCCCGGCAGTCGGTCTTTGCGCAACGCGTCAGACATAATGACGCGCATGCGTGGTGATTGCCTTGTTCACGTAGTCACTCACGTGACTCCGAAGTAAAATTCTTGCTTTGCTTTAGCACACCAGAACTTAGTAGGTACGAATACTGAACAGATCATTGCGTCCAACCATTGCATAAATATATACACACATGAATAATTAAACTGATAAAGTGCAAATAAACAGATTATTGGCTATTAATGTTCAGAGTTTTGTCTGAGCCAAGTTTAATAACCTGATGGCTGTGGGGAAGTAGCTATTCCTGAACTTGGTCATTGCAGTCTTCAGGCTTCTGTACGTTCTATCTGAAGGTAGCGGGGAGATGAGTGTGTGGCCAGGATGGTGTGGATCCTTGATGATGCTGCCAGTCTTTTTGAGGCAGCGACTGCGATAGATCCCCTCGATGGACGGGAGGTCAGAGCTGATGATGGACTGGGCAGTGTTTACTACTTTTTGGAGTCTTTTCTGCTCCAGGGCGCTCAAGTTTCCGAACCAAGCCACGATGCAACCGGTCAGCATGCTCTCTACTGTGCACCTGTAGAAGTTAGAGATAGTCCTCCTTGACAAACCGACTCTCCGTAATCTTCTCAGGAAGTAGAAGAGCTGATGTGCTTTCTTTATGAATGCATCGGTGTTCTCGGACCAGGAAAGATCTTCAAAGATATGCACGCCCAGGAATTTGAAGCTCTTGACCCTCTCCACCATCGACCCATTGATATAAACGGGACTGCGGCTGACGATACCTAACGATTACTTTCCTCTGTCATACAGCATGGGTGGCCGGACAAGCAATGCAGATTATCGCTCCCAATTCCGCCCTTCTTCGCTGTTCGTGACGCACTAGTACTACAAGATGGTAAAGGGCCACAGGGCTGTAATTCCTGCTTAGCTACTTTGATGCCATCCATGGGGGACACCCAGGCACAGAGACGACTATTCTACGAGCGAAACGCATGCTTTTCTGGCCTGGAATGACTGATTATATGCGTGAGACCGTAGAGTCCTGTGCGGTGTGCAACAGTTTGGCATCACACCAACAAAAGCAGCCATTTCTCTCACACTCGTTTCCTGGCCTCCCTTGGTCCACTGTGGCAGCTGACATTTTTGATTGGCATGGCAAACAATACCTGATCCTAGTCAACTCGTACTCTGGATGGTTTGAAATTGATCTACTCCATAGTCCCACCGGCGCAGTGGTAGTCCAGAAGCTGGCACGCCACTTCTCTGTCCACGGGGCTCCCTATCAACTACTTCCCGACAACGGCTGTCAATTTACCAGCAGTACTTTGCTACACGCTGGGATTTTCGTCATATCACCAGCAGCCCCGAATGCCCACAGTCAAACGGGCTGGCCGCTATGAGCTGTCAGGAGTGCCAAACAAGTGATGGAGCGATCCCACAGAGCAGGATCAGACATTTTCCGAGACTTGCTCAACCTGCGGAACATCTCCCGTGACCCTGTACCGGGCTCACCCGCTCAGCGCCTGATGTTAAGACAGACCATTGCCACACTACCTGTGGCAAAACAGCCATTGGAGCCCCAAGTTTGCACACCATCCGAAATCCAGTCCATGCTACAACAAAAACAAGATGGTATGACAAAGCGAGCAGACCACTTCCATCACTAGCCAATGGACAAGTAGACCGTCTGCAAACCGAAAAGGGTCACGACAGCCTTGGTGTAATATCTGGAACTGCTCTCGAACCACATTCATATCAACATCTGGAATCTGTAGACGTAATAGACAGCACATCCTGCCTATGAATGAACCAGCGCCACTATTCTACGTACCATCTAAACTGGACTGAAAAAGGCCTTAAGAGCAGATTCTTTGGGATAGGATTTACTCACATTTTAGAGAGAATGGACAAATTAGGGCCTTTGTCCATGGCTGGTCATGTCTTGCAAACATGATTGAGTTTTTTGAGGAGGAGATGAAGGTGATTCATTAGGGTAGGGCAGTGAATGTTGCCTACATGGATTTTAGCTTGCTGGCAATGTCCCTCATAGTAGGCTGGTACAGAAGTTTCAAATGCATGGAATCCATGGTGACTTGGTCATTTGGATTCAGAACTATTATAGAGCAATTGAGTGATACAATGTGGCCTAACTTGTCCACACCGGCCAGCATGTCTTCTCTATACTAGTCCCACCTGCCTGCATTTGGTTCATATCCCTCCAAACATGTCCTATCTATGTACCTGTCTCACTGTTTCTTAAACGTTGGGATAGTCCCTGCCACAACTACCTCCTCTGGCAACTTGTTCCATACACCCACCGCCCTTTCTGAGAAAAATTTACCCCTAATCTATCTATATTTTCATCTATCTGTCTATCTGTCTATCTGTCTCTCTGTCTCTCTGTCTCTCTGTCTCTCTGTCTATCTGTCTATCTGTCTATCTGTCTCCCTGTCTAACTACCTATATCTTCTATCTATACTATTACTAAAACTCTCATCTTGTCCACGTTTGTGTTTTTTTTAATTTGCGCAAAAACGGTGACTGTGTTGCTTTCAAATATATTTGGAGGATGTTTAATAGTAGAGTTAACATAGGTTTAAGGTGAGGGGGGCAAGATTTAATAGCAGCATGTGGGGCCACATATGGGTATATGGCACAAACAGTCAAATAAATTAGTTGATTTATAATAAAAACACCCAAAAGACATTTGGACCAGTATATGGACAGGTTCAGAGAGATATAGGTCAAAGATGGACAAATGGGACACTCAGATGGGGCATTTTGAACTGCATGGACTAGTTAGACTGAAGGGCCTGTTTCTGCACTGACCAGCGATCCCCGTAAACTAACACTACCCTACACACACTAGGGAAAATCTACATATACACCAAGCCAATTAACTTACATACCTGTACGTCTTTGGAGTGTGGGAGGAATCTCGGAGAAAACCCACATAGGTCACGGGGAGAATGTACAAACTCCATACAGACAGCACCCGTAGTCGGGATCGAACCCGGGTCTCCGGCGCTGCAAGCGCTGTAAGGCCGCAACTCTACCATTGCACCACCGTGCCTCCCAGTTGTGTATTGATCTGAACAAAATAAACCTGTGCGTGGGAGAGAGGAAGGTGGAGAGGTTGTTGCACACGAGCAACCTCACCCTCTGGGCTGCAGGAGCTGGGTTCCAGTGGCACAGTTAGACGTCACGGCTGGAAACTCCCTCGGCTGCACTGGATGGCCATGTCTTCTGTCGTGCTTTGATGTGTCCCTTGCATCACAGTGCACTGCTGAGATGCCTTCATGGCCCGTGAACACTCCAGTGGATTCTTTTGGAGTGTTCCTGATTGCACGACCCGGCCCGACCCAGCCCAGCCCAGCCAGCATGGTCGGAGATGGCGCCGATGTCACCAAACGGAAAGTGGAGACTCCCAATGGAGCGAAGCGGCCAGCAAAGCAACCAGCGCCCGCTATGAGTCCCCATCGCACCCCTAACCCCTTCCCCTCTGGTCCCCTTACTGGTTCCTGCCTCCTCCCCATAATACCACACTCTCCCCATGGCTCTTCCCCATCTTTTCTCCGAGCTCTCTACCCCCTCCCCCCAATGCCCCCACACCCCTCCCCACCACACCTCATCCCCCCCACACCTCCCTCCCACACACCCCTCCCTTCCACACACCCCTCCCTTCCACACACCTCTCACAACCCTCCCCTGCCCACACACACCCCTTCCACACACTCCCCACCCACACACCTCTCACAACCCTCCCCTGCCCACACACACCCCTTCCACACACTCCCCACCCACACACCCCTCTCCCCCAAATCCCGCCCTGCCCACACATACTCCCACACATACCCCTCACCCCCCCCCACAAACCCTCTGCCTACGCATACCCCCCTCCCACACACCCTCCCCCCCACAACCCCTCCCCACACAACCCCTCCCCACAACCCCTCCCCCCACAACCCCCCCGCCCACACACATCTCTTCTCCACAACCCCCCCTCCCCCACACACAACCTTCCTACTCCCCACAACCCCCCCTCCCCCACACACAACCTTCCTACCCCCCACAACCCCCCCTCCCCCCAACAACCCCTCCTTCCTAACACAACCCCCCCTCCATCCACCTCCCCCCTCACCCTACAGATCCCTTCCGCCTGACACAACCCCCCTTCTCCCCCCTCTCCCCCACACACCCCTCCCCCACCCACAAAACCCCTCCACCACAACACCCCTACTCACAACCCCCCGCCCATCCTTTCCTTGATTTACCAGATATGGGCAAGAGACTGAGTATCTATTAAGTATAAGAATCAGGACATCATGTTGAAGCTTTAGTGAACCTTGGTTAGGCTGAATTTGGAGTATTGTGTACAGTTTTGGTCGCCATTTCCATAAGGTATGTGAGGCTTTGGAGAGGGTGCAGGAGAGTTTATCTCGATGCTGCTTGGTTTAGAGTGCATTAGCTATATAGAGAGATTGGGCAAACTTGGGTTATTCTCTCTGTAGTGTCAGACACTGAGGGGAGACCTGATAGAAGCAGCTTTTCGTGATTTGTTTTTGGATGGTTCTTTTATGTCTTTTGAACAACTCTCCAATAAATATAATCTACCTAACTCACATTTATTTAAATATTTACAAATTAGACATTTTTTTATGGCTACTCTACCTTTTTTCTGTTACCACATCAAATCGAAATCTTGGAAAAAAAATTACATTTGAAACCTTATCAGGAAGGTTTAATATCGACTATTTATGAGTTGATTTTGAAATTACAAATAGATACATTTGATAAAATTAAGAATCACTGGGAAAGAGAACTTCAAATGTCTCTACCTATAGAGAAATGGGAGAGGATTCTTCAATTAGTTAATACTTCCTCAATGTGTGCAAGACACGCTCTGATACAATTCAAGGTGGTTCACATAGCTCATATGTCAAAAAATCAGTTAGCTTGTTTTTATGGTCATATAAATCCTACCTGTGACAGATGTATTCTGAAGTGGCCTCACTGACTCGTATGTTTTGGTCTTGCCCACTTTTGGAAAAGTATTGAAAAGACATTTTTGATACTATTTCTAGTATCTAGTTTTAGGTATTGATTTACAACTTCACCCTATTACTGCAATTTTTGGGCTACCAATGTTAGATTCTACTCATCGTCCGGACTTTACCACTGTGAATAGAGTAAATCACAGGAGTTCACCCTACTGCGAGTGCCAGTGAGGTCACCGCCGTACCCTGTGTCATCCCGCGATGCCACACCACGTTCTCCACAGATACGTCATCTATCCATGTTCTCCAGAGATGTTTTCTGCTCTGTAGAGTTAATCCATCATTTTGTGTCTTTCTTTGTAAACCAGCATCTGCAGTTCATTGTGTCTCCTCAGTCACTTCCATGTGCTTCCACTGTCTTAACGTATGTGATCATCCTCCTTAAATTCCCCTTTAATCTTTCTTTGTCTAGTTTCTGTAACCTGCCCTGTTAGTATAATATTTTACTCCCACCATGACGCTGGTACCAAGGGCTAATATAAACACTTCTGAGTCATGCATTGAAACGCACAGCAGGCAGATCTGCCTCGGAGACAAGCACTGTTTCCAAGCTTCCAAGATGGTGCCCAGCCCAGGTGACTATATGCATGCTACCCACAGAAGCAGATCTACAATCACATATTACAATTGCTCCACACTCTTAAATCTCTCTTCCTTCGTAAGAAATTGCAACGAATTGTGGACGCAGCCCAGACCATCACACAGACCAACCTCCCTTCCATTGACTCCATTTATATCACACACTGCCTCAGCAAGGCCAGCAGCATAATCAAGGACGTCACACCCTGGCCACTCCCTCTACTCCCCTCTCCCATCAGGCAAAAAGAATAAAAATGTGAAAACGCACACCACCAGATTCAGGGACAGTTTCTTCCCAGCTGTTATCAGGCAACTGAATCATCCTACCACAATAATCAGCAGTGTTGAACTTTTATCTACCTTTTTGATGACCCTCAAATTATCCTAAACTGGACTTTGCTGGCTTTACCTTGCACTAAACTTTATTTTCTTATCATGTATCTATACACTGTAAATAGATCGATTGTAATCAAGTGTTGTCTTTCTGCTGACTGGTTAACACGCAACAAAAAGCTTTTCACTGTACACGTGACAATAAACTAAACTGAACTCAAACTATTTAATGCATGTTAAATCTCCTTATTAGTGTCTTTGCGATTACTGAATTACCCTGAATAGTCTAAACAAACAGATCACCTGGAGTTTCTTCTATCACATTTCTATGCTCATGATGCAGCTCATTTGTAAAAATACCGCATTAATATTTTTCAGAGCTAAGAAGCATTATTTCATCAACACTATATAAGGCAGCAGATCCACTGAAACTTTATTGTGGAGTCATAAATGATGAACAGCTTTATGGGTCTGAAGGCAACGGTATTTTAAATCTTGTCTCCTGCACTCAATGAAGCTTTACACATCCTTTAAGGTACTTTTGTTCTCTCATTTTACATGCCTCAAACATGATTTGCATTTTTCTTTTACTATAAATTAATTTTATTATTAAACTCTAAATTCCCTTGCACAATTGGCACTCTAAGCAATGTGAAGTTTGTTTCAAATCTTAATAGCATTGAGAAAAAACACACAAATAAGCAGTTTAATGTAATGGTATTATTGCAAGCAAATGTGGGCTGAATCAGCAACACTTAAATGCAAGTCAAGTGCAATTTAAGTGATAAAAAAGACCATATGGTGCAGAATGTAATTTATTTGTTGGGTTGATGGTGACTGTGTTGCTTTCAAATATATTTGGAGGGTGTTTAATAGTAGAGTTAACATAGGTTTAAGGTGAGGGGATTTAATAGCAGCATGTGGGGCCACATATGGGTGTATGGCATAAACAGTCAAAGGAATTAGTTGAGTTATAACAAAAACACCCAAAATACATTTGGACCAGTATATGGACAAGTTCAGAGAGATATAGGTCAAAGATGGACAAATGGGACACTCAGATGGGGCATTTTGAACTGCATGGACAAGTTAGTCGACTGCACCGACCAGCGATCCCCGTACATTAACACTACCCTACACACACTAGAGAAAATTTACATACACCAAGCCAATTAACCTACATACCTGTACGTCTTTGGAGTGTGGGAGGAATCTCGGAGAAAACCCACACAGGTCACGGGGAGAATGTACAAACTCCATACAGACAGCACCCATAGTCGGGATCGAACCCGGGTCTCTGGTGTTGCAAGCACTGTTAGGCAGCAACTCTACCATTGCACTAGGGGGCACTGTCTTGTGTGGTATGGCTGCCCAGCCTGCAGCTGTCTGTTTTCCATATTTTTTCTTATTTTTAGTTAGTTGAGTGTTTTGTTTTTAGGAGTTCTAGCCTTTTTATGTAGGTGGGGGTGACAGGAAACTGCTTTCTAGGGTCTCCTACCAGGTCGGAGAGGCATCTTTTCTCCGGGCTGCAGTTTCGACCCGTCCTCGCGGCCTAACAGCGGGCCCGGAGCGGCGTTTCCTGTCGGGGACCGCCCAGTACCTCGGCTTCGGCGGCGGTAAATCACTGGAGCGCTATCGCGGAGCGGAGCGGGCGATGCCTTGCCCGGGTCGCCGTGCTGGAGCTCCGGTGAGCTGAAGACCACCGAGATAAACATCGCGGAGCTGCGGGTCTGTGGAGCGGCCAGCTGCGGGCGGTGGCGCTGAACATTTCACCGGGAGCCTGGGATCTCTCGACGAAATCGCCAGTAGCGGAGCTCCATCCGGCGCGGCCTTGTTGGCTTCGGAAGCCGCGGTCTCTGGTAAGGGAAGCAGCCGTTCCAGGGTTCCCATGCCGCTGAGAGGATTCTCCTGATGCCGGAGCACCATCACCCGGCGAGAACGGTCTGGAACATCGGGCCTCCGTAAGGGCAACTGTGGAGGCCTCAATGGGCCCGACTATGGGTGGACATGGGATGGGGACTGGACTTTGTGCCTTCCCCCACAGTGGGAGCCATTGTGGGGGGATGTTTTTATGTTTAAATTTCTTTATTACTGTTATGTTTGTATTCTTTCTTTATGTGCTGCATTGGCAAGAAGCATTTCACTACACCTAGGTGTATGTGACCAATAAAATAACCTTTGAACCTTTGAACCTTTAACCATGCCTCCCAGTTGTGTATTGATGCACAAAAAAACCTGTGCGTGGGAGAGATGAAGGTGGAGAGGCTGTTGTACACGAGCAACCCCACCCTCTGTGCCGCAGGAGCTGGGTTCCAGAGACACAATTGGACATCACGGCTGGAAACTCCCTCGGCTGCATAGGATGGCTATGTCTTCTGTCATGCTTTGACGTGCTCCTTGCACCACAGGGCACTGCTGAGATGCCTTCATGACCCATGAACCCTCCAGTGGATTCTCTCCGCCCAATCCACTGGAACAGACTCCGTATGCTGGGCTGAGCAAGTCATCAGGTCATGTTCATAAGTGATAGGAGCAGAATTAGGCCATTCAACCCATCAAGTCAACTCCGCCATTCAATTATGGCCCTCACCCCATTTTCCTGCCTTCTCCCCATAACCCCTGACACCCATACTAATCAAGAATCTATCTATCTCTGCCTTAAAAATATCCATTGACTTGGTCTCCACAGCCTTCTGTGGCAAAGAATTCCACAGAATTCCACACCACCCTTTGACTAAAGAAATTCCTCCTCATCTCCTTCCGAAAGGAGCGTCCTTTAATTCTGAGGCTCCTACCAGTGGAAACAAGTCCCTACACTCACTGAGGGTTCACGACCCGCTGACTACCCTCACCTGGTTCAGCCGGCCAGCCAAAGAGGTTTTTTAGAGTGTGGATGCTATCACTTGCGAACAACTTCTCGGAACCACAGGTGAGAGCTGGGAGCCAGGTGGGGACCAAAGGTGGACAAACTTCCCCTCACTGAGCACTCCCACTCTGTGGCTACTTACAAAGAATATTGAAGTTTTAAAGGGTAAAAGAAAAATAGCCTCTCCAATGACTAATGAATATATGGTGCTTATATTTTATACTAGACTAAGTGGGACCCGTTGGGTCTCATGTTTACACGGGAGGGCTGGTCCCCCAACACAATATTCCACCTCTCCACCAATTCCAATATTGCTAGCCAGTGGGAGGGGGGGGGGGGGGGGTATACCCATGAACAAGGATATAAAATGATGAAAGACAGAGAAGGGGAGGCAGCCAGAACCTTATTCCCAGGATGGAAATGTCAAATACTAGAGGGAATTGTTTTAAGATGAGAGTGTCAATATTAGAAGAAGTACTGCGGGGCTAGTGTTATTGTATTGCTCTATTTCAAACTTAACAGAATAATCCAGTGATTACTAGCCCTCAGAGGGCAGCACAGTGGTGGAGGAGTGGAGTTGGTGCCTTACAGCACCAGAGACCCAGGTTCAATCCTGATTCTGGTTTCTGTTCATACGAACTTTGTACATTCTCCCTGTGACCGCGTGGGTTTTCTCCGGGTGCTCTGGTTTCCTCCCACACTCCAAAGATGTACAAGTTTTTAGTTTAAATGGTTTTGGTAAAATTGGAAAATTATTCCTAGCGTGTGGGATAGTGTTTGGCTACAGGGTAATTGCTGACCGGCACAAACTTGGTGGGCCAAAGGGTTTGTTTCCACTCTGTATCTCTAAAATTTAAAGTTTAGTTCAGTTTAAAAATACAGCGTGCAAGCAGGCCCTACAGCCCACTGAGTCCGGACTGACCTGTAATCACCCATACACCAGTGCTAACCTACACCTTAGGGCCAAATTTACAGAAACCAATCAACTACAAACCTGCACGTCTTTGGGATGTGGGACGAAACTGGAGCACCCCGGAGAAAACCCATGAAGTCACAGGGAGAATGTCAAAAATTATGCACAGACAGCACCCGTAGTCAGGATAAAACCTAGATCTCTGGTGCTGTAAGGCAGCAACTCTACCGCTGTGCCACCCCTTGGTTCTTTTATTTCTTCTTCATCTTTCACAACATTACAGAAGTGTTTTGTACTGCTTCAGTGTCCAATGTCACCCTCATGCATTGGCTCCTGAATGCTTCAATTCCTGCTTCACACAGAGGAGGCAACAAGCCATGGGACGGCTTTGTGGTATTCCACACTTAAAAACAAACTGAGAGAGCCACCCTCTAAGTGTGTTCCTGCATAGTAAACTATTCTATGGAGCATATTTTCCTCACTCTTGGCACACAGATCCTCACTTTTTTCGGGGCCAAGACATCGATTCCTTTATCAGCATCTAAATGTGTCATCAGAATCTATGCATGCAAACACCCAGGACGGAAAAATACAACACCACAGAGAAGGAGTGCCTTGCAAACTGAATAATACTCTCCAGGGTAAAGATGCGTTCTGGTTTGTGGTGCCTGTTGAGTAGAGTTATAGGACCATGACAGGAGAACAGCAGAACTGAAAGCAGGAATTGAACCGTCTGCCATTCATCAAAATGGTTGCACTTGAACCCGAGGGGGACCAATATGCTGGCGGGGAGATTTGCAAAGGCTACTGGGGAGACTTTAAACTAGAATGTTTGGGGGGAGGGACTCAAATAGTGAAAGTTAGTCAACAGTGTGTGAGGCAGGAGGCAGAGAAGGGAAGCCCTCAGACCCAACATGTAGGGGAGAAAGAGGAAAAAGATAATAAACAGAGAATAAGAGGTGGTGGGTTTCTTAAATGTGTGAGTAGAGAGACAGAGGGGTGTAAAATGAGGGTAGAAGCAATAGGTAGCAAGGTGAAAAGTAAAAGTGGCAGGCAGACAAATCCAGGGCAAAAATCAAAAAGGGCCACTTTTCAACATAATTGTATAAGGGGTAAGAGTGTTGTAAAAACAAGCCTGAAAGCTTTGTGTCTCAATGAAAGGAGCATTCGGAATAAGGTGGATGAGTTGAATGTGCAGATAATTATTAATGAATATGATATAGTTGGGATTACGGAGACATGGCTCCAGGGTGACCAAGGCTGGGAGCTGAACATCCAGAGATATTCAATATTCAGGAGGGATAGACAGAAAGGAAAAGGAGGTGGGGTAGCTTTGCTGGTTAGAGAGGAAATAGAACGCAATAGAAAGGAAGGACATTAGCTTGGAGGATGTGGAATCAATATGGGTAGAGCTGCGAAACACTAAGGGGCAGAAAACGCTAGTGGGAGTTGTGTACAGGCCACCTAACTGTAGTAGTGAAGTTGGGGATGGCATCAAACAGGAAATTAGAAATGCGTGCAACAAAGGTAAAACAGTTATAATGGGTGACTTCAATCTACATATAGATTGGGTGAATCAAATTGGCAGGGGTGCTGAGGAGGAGGATTTCTTGGAATGTATGCGGGATAGTTTCCTAAACCAACATATAGAGGAACTAACGAGAGAGCAGGCTATTCTAGACTGGGTATTGAGTAATGAGGAAGGGTTAGTTAGCAGTCTTGTTGTGCGTGGCCCCTTGGGCAAGAGTGACCATAATATGGTTGAGTTCTTCATTAGGATGGAGAGTGACATAATTAATTCAGAAACAAGGGTTCTGAACTTAAAGAAAGGTAACTTTGAGGGTATGAGAAGTGAATTGGCCAAGATAGACTGGCAATTGATTCTTAAAGGGTTGACGGTGGATATGCAATGGAAGGCATTTAAAGGCTGCATGGATGAACTACAACAATTGTTCATCCCAGTTTGGCAAAAGAATAAATCAGGGAAGGTAGTGCATCCGTGGATAACAAGGGAAATCAGGGATAGTATCAAAACAAAAGATGATGCGTACAAATTAGCCAGAAAAAGCAGCCTACCAGAGGACTGGGAGAAGGGGCTTAATTAGGAAAGGGAAAATAGATTATGAAAGAAAACTGGCAGAGAACATAAAAACTGACTGCAAACGTTTTTATAGATATGTGAAGAGAAAAAGATTAGTTAAAACAAATGTAGGTCCCTTGCAGTCAGAAACAGGTGAATTGATCATGGGGAACAAGGACATGGCAGACCAATTGAATAACTACTTTGGTTCTGGCTTCACTAAGGAAGACATAAATAATCTGCCGGAAATAGCAGGGGACCTGGGGTCAAATGAGATGGAGGAGCTGAGTGAAATCCAGGTTATCCGGGAAGTGGTGTTAGGTAAATTGAATGGATTAAAGGCCGATAAATCCCTAGGGCCAGGTAGGCTGCATCCCCTAGTACTTAAGGAAGTAACCCCAGAAATAGTGGATGAATTAGTGATAATTTTTCAAAACTCTAGATTCTGGAGTAGTTCCTGAGGATTGGAGGGTAGCTAATGTAACCCCACTTTTTAAAAAGGGAGGGAGAGATAAAATGCGGAATTACAGACCAGTTAGTCTAACATCGGTAGTGGGGAAACTGCTAGAGTCAAGTATTAAAGATGGGATAGCAGCACATTTGGAAAGTGGTGAAATCATTAAACAAAGTCAGCATGGATTTATGAAAGGTAAATCATGTCTGACGAATCTTATAGAATTTTTCGAGGATGTAACTAGTAGAGTGGATAAGGGAGAACCAGTGGATGTGTTATATCTGGACTTTCAGAGGGCTTTCAACAAGGTCCCACATAAGAGATTAGTATGCAAACTTAAAGCACACGGTATTGGGGGTTCAGTATTGATGTGGATAGAGAACTGGCTGGCAGACAGGAAGCAAAGAGTAAGAGTAAACGGGTCCTTTTCAGGCAGTGTTAGTTGAGAGGAGGATGCTAGGAAGCTGCAAGATGACTTGGATAGGTTGGGTGAGTGGGCAAATGCATGGCAGATGCAGTATAATGTGGATACATGTGAGGTTATCCACTTTGTTGGCAAAAACAGGAAAGTAGACTTTTATCTGAATGATGGCCGATTAGGAAAAGGGGAGATGCAATGAGACCCGGGTGTCATGGTGCACCAGTCATTGAAAGTAGGCATGCAGGTACAGCAGGCAGTGAAGAAAGCGAATGGTATGTTAGCAAAAGGATTTGAGTATAGAAGCATGGAGGTTCTACTGCAGTTGTACAGGGTCTTGGTGAGACCACACCTGGAGTATTGCATACAGTTGTGGTCGCCTAATCTGAGGAAAGACATTCTTGCCATAGAAGGAGTACAGAGAAGGTTCACCAGACTGATTCCTGGGATGTCAGGACTTTCATATGAAGAAAGACAGGATTGACTCTGCTTGTACTCGCTAGAATTTAGAAGATTGAGGGGGGATCTTATAAAAACTTACAAAATTCTTAAGGGGTTGGACAGGCTAGATGCAGGAAGATTGTTCCTGATGTTGGGGAAGTCCAGAATACAGTTTAAGGATATGGGGGAAGTCTTTTAGGACCGAGATGAGAATTTCTTTTTCACAGAGAGTGGTGAATCTGTGGAATTCTCTGCCACAGAAGGTAGTTGAGGCCAGTTCATTGGCTATATTTAAGAGGGAGCTAGATGTGGCCCTTGTGGTTAAAGGGATCAGGGGGTATGGAGAGAAGGCAGGTACAGGATACTGAGTTGGATGATCAGCCATGATCATATTGAATGGCGGTGCAGGCTCGAAGGGCCGATTGGCCTACTCCTACACCTATTTTCTATGTTTCTAAAATCATGGAAGATGCTTAAGTGCAGCACCATTTCCCAGTACTTTCCCCATAGCCCCCTTGTGTAATGCACAGCAGATTATTGATCTCTGTTCTAAATGAAGTCAGCCCTTGCGGTGAAGAATTCCCCACCTCACCTCAGCCCTAAAAGACCCAATCTTTCTTCTTGTGCTACAAGACTCTTCAACCCTTCTCTAGATCTAGCTTACCAAGCCCTTTAAAAAAATCGCAAGTGTCAGTGCAATTTCCATTCATTCTTTAACTCCAGAAGATATAGACCAAGCCTTTTCAATGTTTCCCATTGCTCGATCTCGTTTCATGAATCTTTCCTGCATTCGCTTTGCATGTACATGCGTTCTTAGTCTTGCAAGGAAAGTTATTCATGTGTTGGAAGCAGTTCAGAGAGGGTTCACCAGACTACCTGGAATGTGTAAATTGGACAAGCTGGGCTATTTGCTGGAGGCTTGGAAGAGCGAGAGACAACCTGATTGAAATATACAGTTAGATATATTTCAAGAAGACAAGAATACAAAAGCTGTGATGTAATGCTGAGGCTCTATAAGGTGTGGTCAGACTGCATTTGGAGTATTGTTAGCAATTTTAGGCCCCATATCTAAGGAAGGATGTGCTTGCACTGGAGAGGGAACAGAGAGATTTATGATAATGATCCCAGGAATGAGTGAGTTAACATATGATGAGCGTTTGATGGCACTGGGCCTCCAGTTGCTGGAGTTTAGAAGGTTGAGGGGGGACTTCATTGAAACTTACTGAATAGTGAAAGGCCTGGATAGAGTGGATGTGGAGAGGATGTTTTCACTGGGAGAGTCTAGGACCAGAGGTCATAGCCTCAGAATAAAATGAAGTTTTTTTAGGAAGGAGATGAGGAGGTATTTCTTTAGTCAGAGGATGGTGAATCAGTGGAATTAATTGCCACAGAAGGCTGTGGAGGCCAAGTCAATAGATGTTTTTAAGGCAGAGATAGATTGATTCCTGATTAATACGGGTATGCAGTGCTGGCTCGAAGGGCCGAATGGCCTCCTCCTGCACCTATTTTCTATTGTCTATGTTATGGGGAGAAAGCTGGAGAATGGGGTTCAGATGGAGAGAATAGAATAGAATAGAATAGAATACAATGCCTTTTATTGTCATTCAAACAGACAAGGTTTGAACGAAATTTCATTCCTACAGTCTTGACTTAGAAGTGGCGGCGCTGCCTGGCAGCTGCGGCTTGCCTGCAGTCCGTCTGTTTTTTCTTTTTTTTGTTGTTTTCTTTTGTCTGTTTTAGTTTAGTTTAGTTTATTAGGTTGTGTAAGTGTGTGTGGGGGTGGGAGAAACATGGTTTTAGCCTCTTCCTTCGGGGGGGTGTGACTTTTTCTTGTCGTGTCCCCCGTTTCCGTCTCCGTCTGCGCTGAGGCCTAATGGCGGAGCTGGCGGCCTCGGGGCTGTGGCGGCGTTCGGGCATTCCGGCGTTCCAGCGTTCCGACGTTCCGGCGTCGGCCCAACTTAGAGCTGTGGCGGCGTTCCGACGGCGGCCCAACTTGGAGCTGTGGTGGCGTTCTGGTGGCGGCCCAACTTGGTGCTGAGGCGGCGTTCCGATGTTCCAGCGGCGGCAGACTGGAGGGCGGCAGCTTCGGCAGCTTCGACCACTCCGGCCGCAGAGTTTGAACCGCCCGTTCGCAGAGCTGGATTCAGCAGCGGGACTTACTTACCATCACCCGGCGGGGTCACAACATCGGATGCCTGGATCGCCTCAGCGCAGAGGGAGTACAAGGAGGGAAGAGACAAAGACTTTAGGATTTTTGCCTTCCATCACAGTGAGGAGGTGCCTGGTGAACTCACTGTGGTGGATGTTAAATTTGTGTTTATTGTGTGTTTTTGTTATTTTTATTATATGCATGACTGCAGGCATGAAATTTCGTTCAGACCGAAAGGTCTGAATGAAAATAAAGGATACTTTGATACTTTGATACTTTGACATTACAAAAAAAAAAACCAAGACCCACACTTTACACAATTTACACAAACATCCATCACAGTGAATCTCCAACACCTCCTCACTGTGATGGAAGGCAAAAGTCTTATCTCTTCCCTTTGTTCTTCTCCCGCGGTCCAGCAGTCCAACGCCAGCATTGAGGTGACTGGGTCTCACAATGTTAAAGCCCCCGGCGGGCAATGGTAAGTCCCGCGGCCTTTAAACCCCGCGATTCCGGCGGGAGAAGTTGCCGTTGCTGGAGCTCCGAAAAGCGGTCTCCCACCAGGGACCTGCGAGCTCCCGATGTTCCTGTCCACCGGGCCAGCGGCCGGAGCCTCCGATACTCCAAAGTCCGGTCGCAGCTGCGCACCATCACAGCTCTTCCCGTTCCGAAGTCAGCCAGCTCTGTGATGGTGAGTCCGCAGGCTCCGCGACTGGAGCCTTCAGGTTGGTTCCGGTTGGAGGCCGCCGCCGGCTCCACGATGTTAGGCCCAATGACACCGGAGACCCGACAAGTAAAAAGTCAGGACCCCATACAGGGAAGAGATTAAACGGTTCCTCCCCCCCCCTCCCCCCCACATATACACAGCTAAAAAATAATTAAAATTTGAATCAAAAACATACATTTAACGGGGCAAAAATTAAAAAAAGACAGACGGACTGCAATCGAGCCGCAGCCGTTAGGCGCAGCCACACCTTAGAGAGTTAGATCAGCCATGATTGAATGGCAAAGTAGACTTGATGGGCTGAATGACCTAAATCTGCTCATATCAGTTATGAATTTATGAAGAATCATACAGCATAGAAACAAGTGGTAGCCTTGACCCACCAAGTCCAAGCTAACCATCAAGCCTCCGCTCACATTGACTTTTTTTTATTCTCACCACATTTCTATCAAATTTCCTTGTTCTATCATTCAGCTTCATATTCTGGGTAATTGATAGTGGTTAATTAGTTAACCAACCAACATGCTTCAGGATGTGGGAACACTGCAAATTACCCAAAGTAAATCTATGGGGTCACAGATAGAACATGCAAACTGCACAAAAACAGCACCCACGATCGGTAGTGAACCTGAGTCTTTCCACAGGTTCCACCTTTCTAAATTCTCTCCAAAGCAGTAGCGACACTATTGGGTTCCTATCTTTCCACTCTCACTCTCAATGTATGCCCTCTTGATTCCCTGTTTCTCGATACCCCGACCCTGGGAACAGGACTGTGCATTCACCCTATCTATTCCCTTTAACATTTTATAAACCTCTATACGATCACCCCCTCAGCCACCTGTGTTTGAAAGTATAAATTCTTAGTCTGCACAATCTATCACTACAACACAGACCCTATTATCATGGCAACATCCTTCTTAGTCTTCTGCATTCTTTCCAGCTTAATGGCATCTTTCCTACAGCAGAGTGACCTAAACTAAATGCAATACTCCAAGGGCCTTCTCACCAACATCTTGTACAACATAATGCCCCAACCTCTATACTCCATTCCCTGACTGATGAAGGTCAGTACGATAAAAGCTTTCTTCACAACCCTGTTGGTGATGGGACTTTCTGGCCACAATGTATTTGTACCTCTAGTGTAGGAAGGAACTGCAGATGCTGGTTTCAACCAAAGATAGACACAAAAAGCTGGAGTAACTCAGCGGGTCAGGCTGCCTGAACCGCTGAGTTACTCCAACTTTTTGTGTCTATCTACTTGTACTTCTAGGTCCTCTGCTCTATAACACCCCCTCTGGACATGACCATTCACCGTGAAGGTCCTGCCATTGGTTTGACTTTACTTCACACTTATCTGAATTAAAGTCCATTAACCCTTACGCTCCCTATCAATAAATGCAAGCATACCATACACCTGTATGAAGTGGGAAAATTACTATCATTTCAACAACTACAACTGAAATATAATTTGAAAAATAACCAATATTTTAAATATCTTCAAATTTGTGATTATTTGAAAAAATACACAAAAGACTATCATAATATGCCTTCCGACTTACTGGATGAAGCAATGAAGACAAAGGCGGAATCAGCTAATCTAATATCGTACTTATATAATATCATTTTAAACATAGAAATACCCACAACAGATGGAATTAGAAGAGACTGGGAACAAGAATTAGCTATAAAAATTTCAAAAGAGAGCTGGGATAAACATTTACTACAGGTGCATAAATGCTCGATCAATGTACGACATACGCTTATCCAATTCAAAACATTACATAGACTATACTATTCAAAAACTAAATTAAATAAAATCTTTCCCAATGTTTCACCAATCTGTGATAAATGTCTGTGTCAAGAAGCTACCATAGCGCATTCTTTTGTTTTTTGTACAAAAATCAAAAATTCTGGCATGGAATATTTGATATTTTTTCAAAATTAATTAAAATAAAACTGGTACCAAAACCAGAATGGATCATTTTTGGGATATCGGAAGGTATCCCTGAATTAAACGTGTATCAGAAGAATTTACTCAATTACGGGCTAATAATGGGAAAAAAGCTCATACTTAAATTCTGGAAAAATGCGCCCACACCAACAATAAAAATGTGGATATCAAATATGTTTGAAACATTACATCTGGAAGAGATGAGATTCCTCTTAGCAGATAAAGCAAACCAATTCCAAAAGACGTGGTCTACGTTTATGGACCTATTACAAGCATGAGGTGCAATAGTAATTTAAAAAAATAAATAAATAAATAAATGGTATCAGGACCTGGCATTGGGAGATAAAACAACAAAAACAGACTTGGTTGGTAGTCTTTCTGCGGAGTTTAATGTTATAATAGAGCGATTGTCCTTACTTTCTTTTTCTTTCTTTTCTAGGGTCTACTTTCTTACTTTACTTCCTTCTCTAACTTCTTTTCTAAGGGGCTTTCTTTTCTCAACACTCTTCTGCACTTCACAACTCTTGCGCACCTTCTTTACTTTCCTTACTTCTATCTTTTTCTTAAAGCTTTAAAAAAAAAAAAAAATGAAGCGGTACAAAAAATGTATTAAGATATATGTGTTGTGTGTTATTGTAATTTACCGTACTTCTAATAAAAAAAAAAAAAAAATAAAAAAAATAAAAAAAATAAAAAAAAAGTCCATTAACCATTCCTTAGCCCCTTTGACCAGCTGATAAATTCTTGATAACCATCCTCACAATCTACAATGTCAACTGTTTTAGAGGCATTTCCAAACGTACTAATTATGCTGAATACACATTCTCATCTAAATCATTGATCCAGGTGAAAAACAATGATGGGGCCAGCACCAAGCAGAGGCTTCCAGTCTAACAAAACAACCTTCCACCACTTCACTCTGCTTCCTATCACAAAATCAATTATTTTTCCATTAGTTAGCTCTCCCTGATCTTAGTTTCCGGAGCAACCTACCATGCAGAACTTTAGCAAAGGCTTTGCTGTAGTCTGATAGACTACGTCTATATTCCTGCCCTCGTCAATCTCAATGGTTAATTCTCAATAAAATGCAATGACATTTGTGGGACACGATCTCCCATGCACAAAATGATCCTACAGAATCCTCCCCTGTAACTTGCCTACTACAGATGTCAGGCTTACTGGTATATACAGCAGTTCAATGCTTTTTCTCTGCAGCCCTGCTTAAATAGAAGCACAACATCACCTGTTCTGCACTATTCTACATGCTTGCAGTGATGAGGCAACTGTAACTGCAAATAATACTGCAAATGTGGCCTCACCAAAGTTCTATAAAACCGCAACATGACTACCTGACTCTTACGCTCCCTATCAATAAATGCAAGCATACCATACACCTTCTTCACCACTGTATCTGCTTGTGTTGCCACTTTCAGGAAGCTATGAACTTGGATCCTAAGACCCATCGAAGGTAGACACAAAATGCTGGAGTAACTCAGTATCTCTGGATAGATGGAATGGGTGACGTTTCGGGTCCAGACTCTTCTTCTGACCTAAGATCCACCTGTACATTAATGCTGTTATGTGCCTGGACAGGAAGTGTATACTTTCCCCTTACATGTGACCGTTCAAAGTGCAAAACCTCACACTTGCTCAAATTAAATTCCCTTTGCCATTTCTTCACTCATATCAGAAGAAATGGCAGATATGTCCTGCTGTATCCTTTGACAGCCTTCCTTACATAGTTCCATCGCTATTGGCATCATCTGCAACTTACCTACCAACCCACCTACATTTATGTCCAAGCCCTATCTATGAGTATATCACACTCAACAGAGGTCCCTGCGCATATCCCTGCAGAATTCCACTGGTCACAGCCACCCAAGCAGAATACCACTGTTCCTTCACTGTCTTCTATGGGTAAGCCAGCTCTAAACCATCAAATCATCATAGTTCCCATATAATTTAATTTTCTGGATCAGCCTACCGAGGGATTTTATCAAATTAACTTTACTAAAATTAATCTAAACAACATCCCCTGTTCTACCCTCATCGATCACCTTTTTTTACCTCCTCAGAAAACTCAATCAAGGGATGGCACTGTGGTAGAGCTGCAGGTTCCATCCTAACTACAGGAGCTGTTTGTGCAGAGCCTGTACATGTGTGGGTGGTCTGGTTCCCTCCCACATACCAAGAACATGCATGTTTGTAGGCTAATTGGCCTCTGAGAACTGCCCCTAGTGGGTGATAACGTAGAACTAATTTACATTTATCGGCAGCGGCTCGACTACAGTCCATCTGTCATTTTTTTTATTTTGTCTCATTAAAAGTATGTCTTGAGTCTAGTTTTTTAAATTATTCTTTAGCTGTGTATATGTGGGGGGGGGGGGGGGGGGACCGTTTAATCTCTTCCCTGTACGGGGACCCGACTTTTTCCCTGTCGGGTCTCCGGTGTCGTTGGGCCTAACATCGTGGAGCCAGTGGCGGCCTTCAACCGTGACCAACCTGAGGGCTCCAGTAGCGAAGCTTGCGGACTGCGGAGCTGGCCGTCTTTGGAACGGGAAGAGCTGTGGTGGCGCACGGCTGCGACCCGACTTCGTAACTTCGGAGGCTCCGGCCGCAGGCCCTGTGGATGGTAACATCTGGTGGGAGACCGCTTTTCGGAGCTCCCGCAACGACAACATCTCCCGTTGGAATCGCGGGGTTTAAAGGACTTGGCACGTGGCCTAACATTGCCCGGCGCGGCTTAACGGTCGCGGGCTTACCATTGCCTGCTAGTGAGGAGGTGTTGGAGATCCACTGTGATGGATGTTTGTGTAAACTGTATTAAGTGTGGATCTTGAGGTTTTTTGTAATGTAAGACTGTAGAAAATGACAATAAAAAGGCATTCTATTTTATTCATTCTATTCTCTTCCAAATGAGAGTAAATGTTATCCCAAAGAACTCTTTTCATTTGATTCCCAGCCACTGGCATGTAGCTCACTAGCCTACAATTTCTAACATTTCATCTATTTCTAGATTCAATCAGGCCTTCTGTGTCAAAGAAGGGTTTCGGCCCGAAACGTTGCCTATTTCCTTCGCTCCATAGTTGCTGCTGCACCCGCTGAGTTTCTCCAACATTTTTGTGTACCTTCTGGGTTTATACAGTTTAATAATGGTTTTCAAGAGACCCATCACCATCTCCTTCGTGATCTCAAATTGTACAAACATATTAGTCCTTCCCACACTGATCTCACCATCCTCCATGTCCTTCTCCTTGGTGAATATCAAAACCAAATACTTTTTTAGTACTTCACCTAAATTCCCTGTCTCCAATCACAAATTCCCTCCTTTATTCTTCTTTGGACAAACCTTCTCCCTAGCTGCCCTCTTGTTTATAATGTACACAATTAAACCCTTGGACCCTAATTTTTTTAAACCCAACAGCAGGTTTAACTCTGCAATTTAGACTCGACGGGGGGTTTAAATCCCTGATATTTAGACTAAAGTCCAAGTTGTCTTTCTACTAATCACCAAAGCTTAGACTGATGTTAGACGAGAGTCTAACTTGCCGTAAAATTTAGACTCAGCAGGGGGCAGGTTTAAGGAAGGTTTAAGCTCGCTACGGAGAGAAAAAATGGCCGATGAGCTGGAAGCATTGCGGAGAGCAGAACGTTTTGATGAGATCGAAAGGATTGCCTACAAGCTGGGAGATTGGAGAATCATGTAGCTGACTAAGCTAATCCTTTTTTTAAGTACGATGATCTCTGCAGCTGCCAAACCGCATCTGGAATTGCGAATAAATCGCATCCCATGTCTTGTTCTTATCAATTGTTGCCTGGAAATGGTACTTTTTTTCTCGATAATTGTAATTTTATCGGCTAGTAACGTCAGGAGAAACTCTTTCTCGCTGGCGTCCCAGTTTTCTTTCCGCTGTTTCTTTTTGTCAGCCATGTTGAAGTTGTCGTCTGCTCTTGCTTCTGCTGTTGCTTTGCACATGTGCAGTACTAGCAGACATTGTCGCCATGGCAACTAAAACGCGGTCTAACTTTAGACTCAGCTAAAACAAAAGTCTAAAGTTAGACTCGCCTTAGACTTTAGTCTAACTAAACCTCGCTACCAGAATACCAAATCTTTCTTAAACCAAGCGTCGGGTTTAGTTAGACCGAGCCGCAGGTTTATGGTGAGTTTAAGGTAAGTCTAAAAGCCCTGTCCCACTGTACAAGGTAATTCAAGTGCTCTCCCGAGATTAAAAATAAATCAAACTCGAGGTAAGCACGTAGAATGTACGTAGCAGGTATTTTTTTATTTTTTTAATTTTTTTTTATTAGAAGTACGGTAAGTTACAATAATACACAATACATATGTCTTAATACATTTTTTGTACCGCTTCATTTTTTGAGCTTTAAGAAAAAGATAGAAGGAAGTAAGGAAAGTGCGCAAGAGTCGTGAAGGTGCAAGAGAGTGTTGAGAAAAGAAAGCCCCTGGGAAAAGAAGTTAGAGAAGGAAGTAAAGAAAGAAAGTAGACCCTAGAAAAGAAGGAAAAAGAAAGGAGAAACAATCGCTCTATTATAACATTAAATTCCTCAGAAAGGGGACTACCAACCAAGTCTGTTTTTGTTGTTGCCAGATCCTGGTACCATTTATTTATTTATTTATTTATTTATTTATTTATTTTTAAAATTACTATTGCACCTCATTCTTGTAATAGTTCCAAAAACGTAGACCACGTCTTTTTGGAATTGGTCTGCTTTGCCTGCTAAGAGGAATCTCATCTCTTCCAGATGTAGTGTTTCAAACATATTTGATATCCACATTTTTATTGTTGGTGTGGGCGCATTTTTCCAGAATTTAAGTATGAGCTTTTTTCCCATTATTAGCCCGTAATTGAGTAAATTCTTCTGAAACACGTTTAGTTCAGGGTTACCTTCCGATATTCCAAAAATAATCCATTCTGGTTTTGGTACCAGTTTTATTTTGATTAATTTTGTAAAGATATCAAATATTTCATACCAGAATTTTTGGATTTTTGTACAAAAAACAAAAGAATGCGCTATGGTAGCTTCTTGACACAGACATTTATCACAGATGGGTGAGACATTAGGGAAGAGTTTATTTATTTTAGTTTTTGAATAATATAGTCTATGTAATGTTTTGAATTGGATGAGAGTATGTCGTACGTTGATCGAGCATTTATGCACCTGTAGTAAGTGATTATCCCAGCTCTCTTTTGAAATTTTTATAGCTAATTCTTGTTCCCAGTCTCTTCTAATTCCATCAGTTGTGGGTATTTCTATGTTTAAGATGATGTTATATAGGTACGATATTAGATTAGCTGATTCCGCCTTTGTCTTCATTGCTTCATCCAGTAAGTCTGTAGGCATATTATGATAGTCTTTTGTATATTTTTTCAGATAATCACGAATTTGAAGATATTTAAAATATTGATTATTTTTCAAATTATATTTTAGTTGTAGTTGTTGAAATGATAGTAATTTTCCCAATTCATACAGATCTTCGAGCGTTTTGATTCCCATTCTTTCCCATTGTATAAATGATTTGTCTATAATTGATGGTTTAAACGATGGATTATTAACTATTGGTATTAAAAGAGATAGGTTTCTTAATTTTAGATTCTGTTTTATTTGTTTCCATGTTCTAATTGTGCTATGTATAATTGGATTTTTATTATAATTTTTGTTATTCAGATGTATTGGTGAGAGGAGAGTCACTCCTATATTACACGGAGAGCAGTCTCTTTCCATTACAATCCAGTCCACCTGCTGGGCAGAATTGTCCAGCAGGTGAATCATATTTTTAATATTTACTGCCCAATTATAATACATAAAATTAGGGAGCACTAGACCCCCCAACTCTTTTCGTTTATTAAGGTGTGCTCTTTGTATTCTATGGGATTTATAATCCCATATAAAATTTGTAATGTCTGAGTCCAATTTTTTGAAAAACTTTTTTGGGAGATATATAGGTATTGATTGAAATAGGTATAGGATTTGTGGTAAAAAGATCATTTTTATAGCGTTTATTCTGCCTATTAGGGACACCGGAAGTGTTTTCCAGAATTTAATCAAATTATTTAGTTTCTTAAGCAAGGGATTATAATTGGCTTTAAACATATCATGGTAGTTTCTAGTAATTTCAATTCCCAAATATTTGAATTTTTCTGTGGCTATTTTAAAGGGGAATTTCCGGAGGTGTGTTGAGTCTTTTGGTTTTATCGACATAATTTCACTTTTGTTCCAATTTATTCTATATCCTGAGAAGGATCCAAAGTCCTCAATTAAATTTAATATGTTTGGTATACTAATTTGTGGTTTTGTGATGTACAATAGTACATCATCGGCGTATAAGGATATTTTGTTATTTGAATATTTTGTATTATAACCGTAAATATCCAGGTGTGTTCTTATTTTTTCAGCAAGGGGTTCATTTACCAAAGCAAATAACAGCGGAGATAATGAACAACCTTGTCTATTGCCCCTTGATAGTTCAAATTTCGAGGATAGTATATTATTAGTTAGTATTCTAGCCGTAGGTTTGTTATATAATAGTTTTATCCATGCGATGAAGTTCCCTCCCAATTGGAATTTTTGCAATACTTTAATCATATAATCCCATACTACTTGATCAAACGCTTTTTCTGCGTCCAGTGAGATGATAGATAACTCTTGGTCTTGAGATTTATGTGAGTGCATTATGTTAAGCAAGCGTCTCAAATTATTGAATGAGTGTCTCTTAGGTATAAATCGTGTTTGATCCTCATTTATTAGTCTACTAACATACCTGCTTAGTCTACTGGCTAGTGTTTTCGCTATTATTTTTTGATCCGTATTTAACAAAGCAATAGCTCTATATGATCCTGGTTCTTCTATATTTTTATCTTTTTTAAGTATTAATGTGATCGTTGATTCTGCTAATGTTTCAGGTAAGCTTTGCTCTTTAAAAGCATATGTATACATTTACTGTAATCGTGGGGTAACTATGTCGTAAAAGGATTTATAAAATTCATTACTGAATCCGTCTGGTCCTGGTGTTTTTCCGTTCTTTAGTGTGTTTATTGTGTCTTCTATCTCCTTAGAAGTAATTTGTGCTCCCAGTTCCTCTTGTTCCCTCAATTCTAATTGTGGGAGGTTACAATTTTCCAGAAATTCTGAAACTTTATTATTGTCTATTGACGTTTTAGATGTGTATAGATTCTGGTAAAATTGAGCAAATCTTTTATTGATATCCTTGGGTAGTGTTAATAATTCCCCTCTATCTGATTTAATCTTTAGTATTGCATTCTCTTTTTCCCGTTTTTTCAAGTGGCGTGTTAGAAGTTTGTGGGGTTTGTCCCCGAATTCGAAGTGTTCTTGTTTTGTAATTTGAAATAGTGTTATAACTTTCTCTGACAATAATTTATTTAGCTTGAATTTCAATATTAGAATTTTATTATGTTTATCCATAGTTGGATCTTTAGCATTATCTGTATCTAATTGTTTTATTTGTTCTTCTAAATGTCTTTGTTCATTCTTATTCTTTTTATTTTGAAAAGGTTGAAATGAAATAATGACTCCTCTAATAAATGCTTTCAAGGATTCCCATAATAGCATGGGGGATATATCTGGTGTATCATTTATCTCAAAAAATAGGTCCATCTGTTTTTTTAGATATATACTCCCTTGTGGGTCTTTTAAAATTTGCGAGTTAAACCTCCAGAACGATTTATTCATAGACATTCCTTCTAATTTTAAAACAAAAGTTAACGGAGAGTGGTCTGAGATCGCAGTAATGTGGTATTTAGGGTTCATAGTATGCGGAATTAATTTTGTATCCACTAGGAAATAGTCTATACGTGAGTATGTTTTGTGTACCGTTGAATAAAATGAATAATTCCTTCCCGTCGGGTTTGCAATCCTCCAAACATTTGCTATATTTATGTTTTTCATATATGTATGTAAGAGTTCACTGGTTTTAGATTTCATATTACCTTTTTGTTTATGCATCGATTTATCTAGATAAGGGTCTAAAACACAGTTAAAGTCTCCTCCAATTATAACATTTTGATAATTAAATTCTGCAATTATATTCAGAATTTTGTTGAAAAATTGAGAGTTATCAAAATTGGGCGCATATATGTTTACCAACGTAATTGGCGTAGTATTGATCTCTCCTGATACTATAAGGTATCTCCCTTCCTTATCTGATATAATATTCTTTGATTTAAATGGAATTCCTTTACGAATAATGATTGCAGTACCTCTAGATTTGGAAGTGAATGAAGAGTGAAATGTTTGGCCTATCCAGTTCGCACTCAGTCTCGTCTGATCTTGATGTTTAAGATGCGTTTCTTGTAGAAACGAAATGTCCGAGTTGTATGATTTCAACTGAGCTAGTATCTTGCCCCTTTTAATAGGTTCATTAATACCCCTTATATTCCAACTACATAGTGTGATTCCTCCCATTTTCTTTTGATTGTCGTCATGCATTTTTACCAATTTTAATGACCTTATTTATTGGGGTGCATCCATACCTCAGGACTCTGATTATTTGGGGGGCGTTTATATTATAGACTTCTTTGGTAGTTCCCCTCCGCGATTGTCCTTGAAAAAAAAACACATAGATGTGACATATTGTGATAAAAAAAAAATTTGATCAAGTAATTTTACAGTGTCTGAGTTTTCGACACCGTAGTGAGTGTCCCACTCGTCTGTGGGCTTCCGGCGTAGATGTTATGAGGTTAGCCCCGCTGCCTTTATTACCCTAAACCTAGGGGGTCGGTACCATTTCCAAATCAGTTCTATTTCACCCAGTTGCAGTATATATATATGTTTCATTCCGACTTATCAAATCTAATCATATATTCAATTACATATATTCCTCACTCTTTATCTATTAACTATTTATAATTGGTTTTAGCTTTGTTAATAGTGAGCTGTTCGCTGAAAGGGTTAACCAGAATCAGGCTCCTGGAATTATGCCAGGTGCCTGAGTCTCCTCCCCTCCCCACTCGGGCTGCGGAACACATGTAATTACAGTGTTGTCTGCGTTATATAGCAGGCAACGCATTTTTATCAGTTTCCATTACTGTTTCTATATTAGTAGTGTTAGTTATTAATTATTATTAATGTTTTCCACTTTCAGCTCAGCAGATCGTCACTCCCATGTTTATCAGTTTTTCCTCGTTTGAACACAAAGTGTCCTTGAGTTAGATTCCACAATGTTCGAGGGGAGATAATAATGTCTAGACACGTCTCGTGGAAAATCTGTTGCGTTTAATAATTTTTAAAGATTGGTGTTATTTCACTTTTCTTCTAATATTCTCGTTGGGGGAATAAGCAAATTAGTTTGTTCATAACGTCTTGGTGGCGTGATTAATCTTCTTTTGTTCCAACCTTGGCCACGATTTCTTGAGCATATTTAAGAGATTCTACCGAATTAGTGAATGTTTTTGAAACTCCCTTGAAGGTAATACGCATCCTGGCTGGATAAAACACTCCGCATATAACATCCTTGACACCGTAAAGAGCTTCTCTTGTCTGTGAGAACTTTCTTCTCTTTTGCACAATCTCATAAGGGTAGTCCCATAGGAGTTTAATAGAATCATTTCTGTACATCATCTTCTCTCCGTGTTTAATTTTTTTCATCAGCTCTTCCACTGTTGCAATATCCCGAAGTTTGACTATGATCTGTCGTGGATAGGCTTGGTCTCCTTGAGATCTTAGTTTAAATCTGGGTAGTCGATGTGCTACTTCAATTACAGGTGCCTCAGGTAGCTTGAGTACGTGTTTGATTAGATTGGCAGTGAACTCACAGGCATTGTCCCCCTCAGCTCCCTCTTTTACTCCACGTATTCGTATATTTTGACGTCTTGAGCGAGCTTCTAGGTCAACACATTTATCAGAGACTTTTGTAAGTTGACTCTTGAGGCTGTCTAATTCTAACTTCATCGCCTGCATATCTCCGGCCATCTGTTCCACAACAACTTCCATATCTTTCACTGCAGTTACATTTGCGGCAACAGTTTCATGCACAGCCTCAAACTTCTTTGTGGACTCTTCCTCCACCTTATTAAATCTCCCCGTTAGTTCTGCGTGCACATCCTCAACTCTTTTTTGCAGAGCACCAATGCCTGCAAGAATTTTTTCATTACCGGCATTAATGGATTGCATGTTTTCCATCAAGTTTAAGTTTCCAGCTGCAATGTCATTTTTCAAATCTCTTACCGAGTTCTTTATCTCCTCCATTTCGGTTTTCTCTTTTGTGGCCATCTCAGTCTTAGATCGTGTAGCCATTCCAGAGACCCCTCCAGAGGTCAGTTCTGCAGTTTCTTGAGGTTTCTGAGTCTTCAGCAGGTGTTTTGTAACTCTCCTCTGTGGGCTCTGACCTGGAGACGTGTTTTTCATTAAAATGCCTTTCCCTCCGTTAAATTCACGGTGCTGACTGATGACGTCATCAGCACAGCGACCCGAGGCTCCAGTAAGTTTTTTAAAACGGTCCCGACCTCCAGACCCGATTTTGACGCGTAAAAACGCGATTTTTTCAGCGGAGCTAGAAAATTTGCGACTGCTAGCAGAGCATGGCGCCACCGGAAGTGAACGTAGCAGGTATGTCGGAGCTCGGGGACGTCTCTTAGCGGGTCGTAACACTAATGGCAGGTACTCGGGAAATGCGGTAAGCTCGGGAAGACTCGTGAAGATTTTTCAACATGTTGAAAAATGTCCACGAGAGCCCCGAGTAGCTACGAGCTGCCATTACCGTAAATCTCCAAGTTCGAGTCAGGGCAAACTCGGGAGAACTGTTGAATGAATTTGTGCAGTGCGACAGGGCTTTGACTTTGCAATTAGTAGAATACGGGCCTTGGGATTTATATTGCTCCATTTTGCCAATGACTTTTAGGCCCCTTTTGACCCTTCTAATTGCCTGCTAGAGTTTTTCCCTGCTCATTTCATATTTTCAAAAGCCGCATCTGACTTAATCTTTCTGACCCTTACATGCACTGAATATAAGAGGCAGCACGGTGGCACAGTGGTAGAGTTGCTGCTTTACAGCGCTTGTGGCGCCGGAGACCCGGATTCGATCCCGACTACGGGCGCTGTCTGTACGGAGTTTGTATGTACCCGAAACGTCACCTATTCCCTTTTTCCAGAGATGCTGCCTGTCCCGTTGAGTTACTCCAGCTTTTTTGTGTCTATCTTCGGTTTAAACCAGCATCCGGAATTCCTTCTTACACCAAAAATAGAGGAATGGTGGGGTTCAAACCCATAATATGCTGAAAGTGTCTGCACAGGTTGATCGAGTGCTGAGTAAGGTATGTGGTGTATTTGCTTTAAATATCGGGGCATAGACTATTCAAACTTGGGATTCAGAGTGAGTAAGGATATGCACTGGAGAGAAAGCAGTGGACATTCACCAGGATGTTGGACTTTAGTTACAAGGGAAAATTGGATAGGCTGCATTTTCCACAATTCCTGTCCATGCTGACTTGAACAATCTGCCCAACATGCACCTGAAGTCCCACAAACCCTTCTGGTCTTCCGTTAAATCCCTGGAAGACTTTGACTCCAAGACTGAATGACACAGAGCCTGGAAAGATGCCAACACCAACAACGGAGAGGTCATCACAGACCCCAGAGTGAAACCACTGGGTTTTGATCTCTATCGCAAGCAATGGCTAACCCTGAACAGAATCCGCACCCTCCATGCAAAAACAGCCCATCACCTGCATGTGGGGGATGACAGACAGCCCTGCTTGCAACTGCGGCCTTCCAGATCAGACCATCCATCCCACATATTGTGGATGACTGATTGAGGCTTTTCCCTGGTGGCATCAAAGCCATCCACCCAGTAACTGATGCTGTCCTGGCCTGGATGTCTACCCTTGATCTACAACTTTAGGCTGTGCACGCCATACGCGAAGAATTCGCTACAATTTCTTGCGGTCTTGGATGGAGCTGTTCCCAAATCAAGCTGCGATACATCCGGATAAAATGTTTTCTATGATGCATCTGTAGAAGTTGGTGAGAGTTGTAGGGGACATGCCAAACTTCCTAAACCTTCTAAGGAGGTAGAGGTGTTGGTCTGCTCTCTAGGTCAGTCTCTGAATAGGAGCCTGATGTAGGTGTCTCCCTTCTCCAGGTGTTCTCGGGATGAGTGGAGGCCAGGGCGATTGCACTGTCCGTGGTCCTGGTGTGGCGGTAGGCGAACTGCGGTGGGTCAACGCCGCTGTTAACTGTGGGCTAAGTGAAAACTAGTTACAGACAATGAAATTAACTAGGTCAACATTGAAGCTAGCACAATGATTAGGGGTGTGGGAGTTCCCTCTGTTCCTTCATGCTTTGTCATTTACTGGAAACTTCCTACCCAACACAACATCAAAAATTGCATCATCTGGCAATTATCGGGATTCAATTCTATCTGTCATCTGTCCATTTGATTGATGTATTGCTGTATCTTGCACAGCCTTCCTCACGATTTCAGCTTTTGTGAATTAATGCCATACAATACATGATCCCCAGCAGTTGTCATTGCATAATGTTAATTTTCAAGATCTTCCATCACAATTCTAAAGCACCTCCTAAGCTTTGTCTGTGAGAAGAATAACAGAATTAACATTTCAGGGCAAAGATCCTTCCTATGAATAAGTTATCTTCAAACTGCAACATTAGGACTGATTCCGTTCCCATAGAAACGGGACGATCTGCTGAGTGGTTTCACCATTTTCTGCTTTTATTATGAAAGTCTTCAGCACTTCACAACGGTGCGAAAAAGAGCATGGAAAAGCTACTTTGTCTTCAGTAGGAATAGCACAGGGGCACAGCGATAGAGTTGCTGCCTTACAGCGCCAGAGACCCATGTTCAATACTGACTATGGGTGCTATCGGTGCAGAGTTTTTACATTCTCCCTGTGATCTTGTGGATTTTCTCCAGGTGCTCTGGTTTCCTCTCACATTCCAAAGACATGCAGTTTTGTAGGTTAATTGGCTTCTATAAATTGTCCTAATGAGTAGGATAGAACTAGTGTAGGGGTAATCGCAGGTTGGCGCAGACTCGGTGGGCCGAAAGGCATGTTTTCATGCTGTATCTCCAAACTAAACTAAACTAAACTAAATACCCAAAAGTAACAAGGAATAGTTTTCTCCACAGTAGTCTGAGGCACTGTAAGCGCTCCACGAAAGTAAAATGTCCTTGCAAATTCTCAATGTGATTATTAAGAACAATCCAATCGAGTTAATCCAAATTCCCAATGCCACTCTTCTAGCTCACTCCATGTTCCAGTTCTCAGTCACCGCTCTGCACATGGTCTCTGGGCCACAGTCATTTAAGACAAAGCTGTCTCGGCCTTGTCTCTGAGAGTTCCGTGTCTTGCCTATCCTTGGCAATGTAATTTATCACAATTACTTTTCTCCTTGCCTTCTCTGGTGGACCCTACTGTCCTGGTGGACTATGCTGCCTTGCTTCCACTCTCTCTCATTTGTTTCCGAGCTGGCTGATGAGGCCAATTTGGGAACCCACTCTCCAACCTGTCCGTCCTTCTGCAGAGTACCTGCTTTCTCTACACTGCCAGCCCCTCCACCTACTTTCGTATCATCCGCAAACTTTGCCACAAAGCCTTCAAACCCCTCGTCCAAATCATTAATATACAATGTGAAGAGTAGCGGCCCCAGCATCGACCCCTTGAGGAATTCCACTAGACACTGGCAGCCAGCCAGAAAAAGCCCCCTTTATTGCCACTCTTTGTTTACTGCCATCCAGCCAACCTGCTATCCATGCTAATATCTGCCCTTTGATACCGTGGGAGCTCATCTTCCCCAGCAGCCTAACATGTGGTACCTTATCATTCTAAAAATCTAATTAAACAACATCTACTACTGTCTGTTCTGCAATTTACTTTGTTAAGCAAGACCTCCCATTCACAAAATCACGCTAACTTCGGCCTATTTTATCGTGAACTTCTAAGGACTCCGTAACCTCATCCTTTATAACGGACTCTAAAATCTTACCGACCACTGATGTCAGACTAACCGGCCTATATTTCCACTGAGTAGGAAAGAACTGCAGATGCTGGTTTAAGTCGAAAGTAGACACAAAATGCTGGAGTAACTGAACGGGCTAGGCATCATGTCTGGAGAGAAGGAATGGGTGACGTTTCGGGTTGAGATCCTTCTTCAAACTGCTTCTTCTATAGTTTCCACTATTCTGCCTTGCTCCCTTTTTGTGCAGCGGGGTAATATTGGCAATTTACCAGTTAAGGGGCTGTCCTACTGCGGCGACCTATTCCGCGAGTTTCAAAGAGTTTGCCCTCGACTCATACTCGCAGCATGGTCGACAGGAGGCCCTAGGAGGTATTTGCAACTCTTCTTCATACTCGAGAGTAGTCCCCGCGTACTCGAGGCCTCAGCTAGGTCTTGGCGTTTTTTTCAACAAGCTGAAAAATGCCCGCGAGTGAAAAAAAGGTCGCCATGGAAAAAAATCAATATTTATTTACTCGTAGGTTTAGTCGAGGTAGATCATAGTAGGTCGTAATGTTATTGTAGGTAATTAAAGGCAGTCGAAGGTAGTCGAAGGTGAAGCTCATTGAGAAAAAAAAGGGAAGTAAACCGACCGGTAATGTTAAATGCCCGCCAAACTTTATTAAAAGTTGTCTGGCTTCTTAAAAGTCACTTCTCCCCCTTCTCTCCCCTTCTCTCCCCTTCTCTCCCCTTCTCTCCCCCCCCACCTCTAAAGGACTTAGCGTAACTGTGCCAGCCATCTTTTACCATCCTGTTCATCGCGGGTGTGAATTTCAGACAGTGGTCCCCCGCTTTCCCTGGCCCCCGCCATTGCGATGTGTTTGTGTGTGTGTGCAGATGGTCGATCCGGCTCGTGGTTTCATCGCTGATGGCCGATCCAGCTCGAGGTTTTACAGGCGAGTGCCCTCGAGCTTGAAGGTCAAAGACAGTCGCTGAAAAGTTGCGTTAGTGGGACAGGACCTTTACAGCCCACTCTGTAAAAAACTTGCCTCACACATCTCCTTTAAACATTCTTCCTCTGACAAAATTATATCCTCTAGTCTTTGACATTTCCACCCTGGGTAAAAGCTTCTGATTATCTACCCTATCTGTGCATCTCATCCGTTTATAAACTTCTATCAGGTCTCCCCTCAACCTCCGGGCTGCAGAAAAACAATCCAAGTTTATCCAACCTGTCCTGATAGGTAATACCCTGTAATTTAGGCAGTATTCTGGTAATCCTCTGCTGCACCCTCTTGAAAGCCTTCACATCCTCCTTGTAATGCGGTGACCAGAATTGCACAAAATACTCAAAACTTGGCCTAATCAAAATTTTATAAATTTGCATCATGACCTCCTAACTCATGCTAAATGCCCCACTGACGAAGGCAAGCAAATCATATGCCTTCTTTACCACTCTATACATTTTGTTAGTTTGTTTAGTTTATTGTTGCGAGCATCGAAGTACAGTGAAAAGCTTTTGTTGTTTTTTAACTAGTTAGCGGAAAGACAATACACGATTACATTCGAGCCATTCACAGTGCACTGATTCATGATAAAGGGAATAACGTGAATGGCGTTTAGTTCACGATGAAGCCAGTAAAGTCTGATCAAAGATAGTCGGGAGTCTCCAATAAGGTAGATAGAGGCACGTGCCGTCAGGGTAGTCAAGGTAGGCACTGCCTACCCTGACTAAAATTATGAAATGGTAATTGTTAAATATAAATAGTAAAGGCATGGGAGAATTATGCCTATCTAAGCGATCGATCTCTTAGGTAGGCATAATTCTCCGTGCCTTTCAACCGCAGCACTTGCAACACGTGAAGGTCTGTGCAGCCCATGCGCCATCGGCGCAGCTGAAATTCTGCCTTTGCAGTACTGCGCATGCGCAACGCAAGTTTCTTGGCGGGTTTTTCAAATATGGATTGTCATTATTTTAAGAATATCTTAGGAAACAAAGAAAGAAGAATGGAGTTTGTGCACCAATAAGGTAAGTACATTTCTTGGTGCTTTATGTTTTTAAATACCGTATTTCCTGGGGTGGGGGGAGAGCTCCTTTCACAGTGTTTGGGGAGTCTGGCCCGGGGTAAAGTTGCAGGGAGGGCAGGAGCGTTGTGAAGGAGGGGATCGGGGCCAATAACCCACTTGCGACGCTCCGGGCACGGAGCCACCTCATTGTGGGGGGAGTGAATTAGCTCGGGTGGCTGCGAGTGGCTGCTGGGTCCGGACAGCCCCTTCTGCCGGTTCCCGCTCACCTCTGGCAGTGCTCCCCATCTGAAAACCTCTCTCCTGCCGCTCGCCGGCCTCACTCATGTCAGCCGCTTCCCATAAATCCTTAAATTCCAACAGCGCGATCAAGGGACCAATTGAGGTTACTCGGCTGTGGGAATTTAAGGGTTTGCGGGAAGCGGCTGACATGAGCGAAGTCGGCGAGCGGCAGGTGAGAGGTGTTCAGACGGAGAGCACTGCCGGAGGTGAGCGGGTCGGCAGAAGGCGCTGAAGTGGCAGCCGGTTCTGCGGTCAGGTCCCGGTGTCCCCTTGCAGTCACCCGAGATGCTTCCCTCCCCGGAAGTGGCGGCCAGTTCTGCTGTCCGTGCCCAGAGTGCTGCAGCAGCGGTGAGTGAATTACTGACATGATCTCCGACCCCCTCCTTCTCAACACTCCTGCCCTCCCCGCATCTTTAACCCCTGGCACAGACTCTCCACACGATGTGAAAGGAACTCTCCCTCCAATTGGTCCCATTCAATAAGATGACAACTGATTCAATATCCCGGTGTGCTCCCGTTTTTCCCACCATCTCTTCACCTGCCTTCATCCTCCGTCCCCCACCCATTCAGTAATTTAAAAATGAAGGCGATTTGGAAGCCTTGGGAAAATTGAATTGTTACTTATTTTTATTTTTTATTTTTACAGAGAGAACAATCTGCGCATGCGCGGTTTAAGATTTTTTTTTTTAAAGCCGACTGACTGCCTACCTTGAGTAATTACTCATGGCACGTGCCTGGGTAGATATTAGTTCAGAACTGGAAGGTAGACAAAAATGCTGGAGAAACTCAGCAGGTGAGGCAGCATCTATGGAGCGAAGGAATAGGTGACGTTTTGGGTCGAGACCCTTCTTCAGACTGATGTGGGGGTGGGGGGGGGGGGGGGAGCGGGAAGAATAAAGGAAGAGGCGGAGACAGTAGGCTGTGGGAGAGCTGGGAAGGGAAGGGGAAGAAGGGAGAAAGCCACCTCCAACTGGATCCCACCACTGGCCACATCTTCCCATCTCCTCCCCTTTCCGCTTTCTGCAGAGACCGCTCCCCCTGTAACTCCTTGATTAATTCGTCCATTCCCACCCAAACCACCCCCTCCCCTGGTATTTTCCCCAGCAACCACAGGAAATGCTACACATGTCGCTTTACTTCCCCCCTCGACTACATCCAAGGACCCAAGCAGTCTTTCAAGGAGAGGCAGAGGTTCACCTGCACCCCCTCCAACCTCATCTATTGCATCCGCTGCTCTAGGTGTCAACTAGACATCGGTGAGACCAAGCACAAGCTTGGCGATCGCTTCGCCCAACACCTCCGCTCAGTTCGCATTAACCAACCTGATGTCCCGGTGGCTCAGCACTACAACTCCCCCTCCCATTCCGAATCCGACCTTTCTGTCCTGAGCCTCCTCCATGGCCAGAGTGAGGCCCACTGCAAATTGGAGGAGCAGCTCCTCATATTTCGCTTGGGTAGTTTACACCCCAGCGGTATGAACATTTAAGTCAAGTCACATTTATTTATATATCACATTTAAAAAAACAACTCTCGTTGGCCAAAGTGCTTTACATTTGTTATAAGAATAGTATAAACAGACAAACTACATACATATATACATATAGCCCTCGCTCAGTGGACGTCAGGAAAGGCTTGGGAGTATAGATAAGATTTTAGTCTTGACTTAAAGGAGTCGATGGAGGGGGCAGTTCTGATGGGAAGGGGGATGCTGTTCCACAGTCTAGGAGCTACAACCGCAAAGGTGCGGTCGCCCCTAAGCTTATGCCTAGACCGTGGGATATTCAGCAACCCCAAGTCGGCCGATCTGAGGGACCTGGAGGTGGAATGGTGGGTGAGAAGACTTTTAATGTAGGAGGTGGCAAGCCCATTGAGGGCTTTGTAGACATAGAGGAGGATCTTGAAATGTATACGGAACCGCACAGGGAGCCAGTGGAGAGAGGCCAGGATCGGGGTGATGTGGTCCCTTTTTCGGGTGCCCGTCAGGAGTCTCGCTGCGGCGTTTTGGACCAGTTGCAGGCGGGACAGGGAAGATTGGCTGATGCCAGTGTAAAGAGAGTTGCAGTAATCTAGGCGGGAGGAGATAAATGTGTGGATGATCTTTTCGAGGTCATCAAAGTAGAGGAATTGTTTTATTTTAGCTATCGTCCGAAGCTGAAAGAAGCTAGCTTTTACCACGGCATTGACTTGTTTGTCAAATTTCAATGCTGAGTCAAATATCACGCCGAGGTTTTTGACGTGAGGTTTGAGTAGTGGGGTAAGGCTTCCAAGGCTGCCTGCTATCATTTGATTGAGTCCGAGGGGCCGAGAAGGATGACCTCAGACTTACTCTCATTTAGTTGGAGGAAGTTCTGGGCCATCCAACACTTTATATCCTCGAGGCAGCGGGTAAGGTTAAGCAGATTAGATTGGTTTTTGGGCTTCAGGGGGAGATAGAGTTGGGTATCGTCTTCGTAGCAATGGAAGGAAATGCCTTTCAATGACTTGGCCTAAGGGGAGCATATACAGGGAGAAGAGAATGGGGCCAAGGACGGAACCTTGTGGAACCCCACAGCAGAGGCTAGCTGGGGAGGAGAATGAGTTGCCTATGTTAGTCGAGAAACTCCTACCTTTGAGGTAAGAGATGAACCATCTCAGGGCAGTGCCATCAATACCAACCCCGTACCGGAGACGGTCAATTAGGATGGTGTGGTCGACAGTGTCAAATGCTGCGCTGAGGTCAAGAAGGAGCAGGATTGCACAGTCGTCGGAGTCAACGGTGAGCAGTAGGTCATTATGTACCTTCAACAAGGCAGACTCTGTGCTGTGGTGAGCCCTGAAACCTGAATGGAAAGTTTCCAGGATAGTGTTTTGGTGAAGGTAAGGCATAAGTTGACTTAAAATTACCTTTTCAAGGGCTTTTGAGAGGAAAGGCAGTTTAGAAATGGGTCTGTAGTTGCCTGGCAAGGTGGGGTCGAGGTTAGGTTTTTTCAGGAGTGGCTGGACCACCGCATGCTGATGCAGGTAGGTACAGTGCCAGTGGCCAGAGAGCTGTTGAAGATGGCGAGGATGCTGGGACCGGCTGTTGTAATGACATCCTTTAGGAGGGCAGAGGGGACAGTGTTGAGGGGGCAGGTAGTCGGTTTCATGGTGGTGATCAGTTTTACAAGGGAGGGTAGAGTAACGAGTTGGAAACAATCTAATTTTGAAGAGCAGACCAATGAGACAGCTAGGTCACAGGTTGGAGGGGAAATATTTGTTCTTATGTTTTTTACCTTGCTGGTGAAAAATGTAGTAAATTCCTCGCACTTAGCAGGGGACCCAGTTAAGCTGGTGCTGGGGGCAGGATAGATTATGGAGGTGATGGTGCTAAAAAGGACCTTGGAATTGTGAGTGGTTTTGGAGATGAGGGTGGGGAAGTATTTAGTTCTAGCAGATTTTACCGCTTCCTGGTAATTGTGAAGATTGTTTTTCAGGAGTTCAAAGGAAATTTGAAGCTTATCAGATTTGTACTTCCGTTCTGATTTTCTGCATTCTCTTCTTAGGGCTCTGGTGGTGTCATTGAGCCACGGCTCGCCTTTAGGCTTGGGCTTTTTCATTTTAAGAGGAGCAACAGAATCCAGGATGGAAGAGCAGGTAGTATTGAATAGCGAAATGAGGTCGTCGGTACTGAGATGGGGGGTGGATGCCTCAATAGTGCAGATGTCGGGGGCGGCTATGAGAGCCTCGGAGAACTTACTGGCTGTCGTGGAGTTAACGTAGCGGGAGTAGCGAGCAGGGAGATGGGATTTTGAGGGAGAGAAAGGCAGAGATATATCGAATATAATAGCACTATGATCAGACAGGCAGGCATCAATAATATCTGTGTTACAAATTGGGAGACCAGACGAAAGCACTAGGTCCAGTGTGTGGCCAAGCTTGTGCGTGGGTCCAGTGGTGAGTAGAGATAGATTGAAGGACTCAACCAGGTTCATAAATTCACTCACAAGAGGATTCGTGGGACAGCAGACATGAATGTTAAAGTCACCAAGAATCAGGACCTCCAATTTCAGGTAGTCCTTGTTTTCCCCCTCCTTCCCCTCAGGTCAACACAGGTCAACAAGTAAATACACAAGTCAACAATTAGTGTTTAATTCATTCTATTACTACGTATTCCAGAAAACTATTTCCCTGGACATTTTTAGACAGAGCAACACTGTTCTTTTAAAGATACATTGCAAAAGGTTTTTCCGATCCCATTTTACCCGTGTAGTTAATATTCCGTAGACATCATGTTCATTTCAGAAGCAGATTAATCGTCTTTCCCCACCTTTGTACATGTGAATCCGTTAACTCTTCATCTAAATGAGAAGTTTAACAACCCATTATTCAACAGCAGCCAAAACACAGCCAGCATAAATATCTTACTGCAACAAAACTCAACATTTTCCAATTTAATTTATTCTCACAGTAGAGTAAATTTGATATGGATTCCAATTAAATATATAAAGCAGAAAGGGAAAGTAATTCACTTTTATCTTGTGCTTTTTACAACCTCATCTTTACAGCTAATGAAGTATTTTCGAAACATGGGCACTGTAGCGAAATGTAGCAGCCGTCTGGTACACACAGCGATCCCACGGACCCAGTCATCCTCACAAAGCTAAGGAACTCACTGTCATGTTTCCAATTCTTTTTTAAAAAGTCCTTTAAAAGAGGGGGGAGAGGGGAGGGAGAAAGGGGAGAAGCAGGGAGAAGGAGTGGAGACAACTTTTAAGAAGCCAGAGATACACGGCTGTGAAGATCGGCGGACATTTAACATTACCGGTCGGTTATCCTTGGTTCTGAAAACTACTGCTTACGTTTTTTTCCCAATGAGCCAATGAAATTCACTGGTCAGCACCAGCTGCAACCTATGAGAACCTTAGAGGACATTCGACCTCCTGGCAACCCACTAGGACTTCCTGGCGACCCACCTACGGCACGAGAATTCTCGCTACTCTCCATGGCGGCTTCATTCTGGTCGCCGCTAATTTTTCAACGTGGTGAAAAATTTGCGGCGACCATAATGAGGCCGCGACTAGTTCCCAGAATGCGGGAACTCCTCATGACCATGAAGGCGACTGCCCGGCAACCATCCGCCATTGGGATATATCACAGCTTGGTATGGCAAGAACAATACCCTTGCGTAAGACAAAGAAGGTGATTGTTGAATGTAGAAGAGGAAGACCAAGTCTCCATGAACTTATCACCACCAATGGTTATGTGGTGGAGAGAGAGAGACAATAACTTCAAGTTTCAGGGCATGCATATCTGTGAAGATCTTAGCACATTGATGCAATCATAATGAAAGCCCATCAATGCCTCTACTTCCTTAGAAGCTTGAGGAGATTCAGCATGTCGACCGATACACTTTTGAACCTCCACAGGTGTACAGTGAAGAGCATATTGCTTGGTTGCATCAACGCCCGACCCATCACAGATACTGACCTTCAAACCATCGAAGGAATCTTCAGGAGGACCCTCACCACCTTGGCCACACTCACATTTCATTCCTGCCATCAGGAAGACGGTACAGGAGTCTGAAAACAGTGACCTTCAGGTTATGTTTCCCAACAACCGATCCCTGAGGTACACCACTTGTCACAGGCTTCCCATCTGTAAAACATCTTTCCATGAAGCCAATTTTCTATCCAGTCAGCCTGCTCTCCCTGGACTCCATGCAATCTAATTTTACTGAGATTGAGGAATGGTTAATGCAGTTTAACGGTTTAAAGTGTGAGGTGTTGCATTTTGAAACCTACACAGAGAATGGCAGGGTTCTGGGGAATGATGTAGACCTCCTTAGGGTGGCCCAGTAGTGCAATGGTAGAGTTGCTGCCTTACAGTGCACGAGACCCGGATTTGATGCTGTCTTTATGGAGTTTGTACTTTCTCCAGTGCGGGCTCGAAGGGCCAAATGGCCTCCTCATGCACCTATTTTCTATGTTTCTATGTTTCTAAGTCCTAGGTTCAAGGTGAGAGGGGAAGATTTAATAAGGAATCCGAGGAGCAACTTTTTCACACAGATAGTGGGTATATGGAATGAACTGCTGGAGTAGGTAGTTGAGGTAGAAACCATAACATTTAAATGCATTTATACAGGTACATGGATAGGAAGGTTTTAGAGGGACATGGACCGAACTCAGGCTGATGGGACTAATGTCATTGGGGCATATTGGCCGGCATGTGCAAGTTGGGCCAACGGGTCTGTTTCCATCCAGTAAGACTGTATGACCTTATTTCTTATCATCTTATTTAAAACTTATCCATCCCTTTTGTTGAAGGAAAAAAAAAGGCCCTACCTAACAGTAAAAAGCTTCTCAAAATTTGATACAAGGAGGGAAGTGGATTGTTTTCTCTGGAATACTGGAGGTTGCGGAGGGACGTGATAGAAGTATATAAAATGATGAGAGGCATAGATAGGAGAAACCGTCAGAATCTTTTTCCCAGGGCTTCCAGAGTGAAGGAAAAATGTTTGCAGTGGTGAAATTAACATTGGCAAGGAGATCAGAGGTCCAGCTTAGATCAGTTACATGAGCTCTAGATAGTTTCTGACTTTATTGGAGCTGCTTCAACTCTCCCCATGAAATTGCAAAATTAGGAATAAATCCTTGGTTATATGTATCTAGTTCAAGTTCAAGGTCAAGTTATATTTATTGTCACATACACCAATTGGTGCAGTGAAATTTGAGTTACCATGCAGCTCACAAATAAAATAAAAAGAACACAACACTATAGAATTTAACATGAACATCCCCCACAGTGGAATCAATGTTTCCCACTGTGAGGGAAGGCAATAAAGTTCAGACATCTTCCTCTTGTTCATCCGTGGTCGGGGCCTCTATGAGCCGTCCGCAGTCGCTGCCCGATGTTTCAGGCCATCTCACCGGGATGTTTGAAGCACCGGCGTCAGAACGGAAGAGCTCTCAGCAGCTTGGAGTTCCGAATCGGCCACATTTTGCCGGAGACCATGGCTCCCGAAGTCCACAGGCCGAGCTGGGCGGAGCTCCAACACTGGCGATCCTCGGCGAAAGATCCCAGGCATCCGCGATGTTAAAGTCAACGCCGCCCGCGGCTGGAAGCTCCACAGACCACAACTCCATGGTGTTAAAGCCGGCAGGCCCTCCGGAGCTCCAACACGGAGATTCCCGGTAAGGAATCGTCCCGCTCCATGATGGTATCCAGTGCTGCGCCGCTGCTGAAGCTCTGGCCGGTCTCCGGCAGGAAAGGCCGCGCCAATCCAGATGATAGGCCGCGAGGGGGGGGTGAAGAGGCGGCTCGGGGAAAAGACCCATCCTCAACCAGGTAGTGACTAGTAAACGGTTTCCCCTCCCCCCCCACCCCCCTGCCTCCCACATAAAAAAGACTAAAAGACCGCCAAAGACATACTTTTAGACAGACTAAAAATAACAAAAATGGTGAATGGATGGACTGCTGCTGGCGAGGCTGCCTCACTCAATGGCGCCACCACTCAGCGTGATCAAGGTCCTGCTGTGACATTTGATAACTATCTTTAATACCACACACTTTAATATCAAATGCAAATGTATTAATGATGCCCACCACTGGTTACAGGCTTCCAGTCCGAAAACAACCTTCACCCACTGCTTTTGTTCACTTCGGCCCACCCAGTCCGAGCCGACCAGCGATCCCCGCATATTAACACTACCCTACACACTCTAGGGATAATTTTTACTGTACATTTACCAAGCCAATTTACCCACAAACCTGTATGTCTTTGGAGTGTGGGAGGAAACTGAAGATCTCAGAGAAAACCCACGCGATCACGGAGAAAATGTACAAACCCCGTACAGACAGCACCCATAGTCGAGATCAAGTGCCGTGAGGCAGCAACTCTACCGCTGCGCCACCCTGCCACCCATTTACTTTTGTGATTTTTTCCAGGCAAATCACGTACAACATGAAGTGGGAAAAACAAGGAAGCAGAGTGCAGAATACAATGTTACAGATACAGAGAATGTGCCAATTAAATAAAGTGCATGACTGCGACAGAGTATACTGGTAGATATTGGGATATATCCTTGGTTTATGGCAGGTAATTTCAATGAGTCGGATAACAGTAGGGAAGAAGGTGCTGGAGGAACTCAACAGGTCAGTCCTCCCAGCACTTTCTGTTTGGCTCAAGATGCCAACACTTGGATTATCTTGTGTCTCTATCAGCAAGGAAGAAACTGATTCTGAATCTGGCTGTATAAGGTTTCAAACTTTTTTATCTTGGGTTTAATGGGTGAGGGGAGAAGACAGAATTTACGGGGGGTGTGTGTGGTCCTTGATTATGTTGGCTCTTTTCTATTGCAGCATGGTGTGGATGAAGTCATTGGGGGAGGCGTATTTGTGTGATGGACTAAGCTACATCCACATTTCTCTGCAACGTTAGATTCATATTCATAGACTCCAGCTCTGCATTTAACAACATTATCCCACCCAAGGTCATTACCAAACTTGCGGGACTTGGAGTCAGCACTCATCTTCATTCATTCATTCATTCATTCATTCATTCATTCATTCATTCATCAAAGCATAGTATCTTCATTTTCTCTGGCACTGGAATGATGGTGGGGGTTTTTTTTTAAGCAGATGGGGAGAAAGGAAGAGAATGCCACCCAGAAGGTCCTGAAGGCTCGGTGTATGGTTGAACCCGCCTGGAGTTTGTTCGCCGGGAACCACCAGAGGCTCCGTCGAAAGGCTGGATGGGAACGGTGGAGCCGGACGGGAGCGGAGGCGGGCGAACGCGCACGGCGATGGAGCCCAGGGGCCTGGAGCGGAGGAGACGGGAGTGGACTGGGCGGCAGTCGCCGAGGAGGTCATCGCGACGGTTGTTGAGGGCGCCGGCGGTCGAGGACGGGCCACGTGGGAGCCAGAGGATACACTGCCGGGAACAAAGGAGGACCCAATGAGGGGGGACCACCAGGAGGGAGTGGGGGGGGGGGGGGGAGAACAAAGGAGAACCCAACGTGAGAGACCTTATGTGGCACCCTTTTGCGTACCATGGGTATGCAAAACAAAGAATTTCACTGTGACTTATCACATGTGACAATAAAGTATTACTTCATCTCTTCAACTTGATCCTCGACTTCCTGATCAACAGACCCCAATCAGTGAGGAATGGGGACAAATGAACCTCCATGATAATCCTCAACACCGGTGCTCTGCAAAGATGCATTCTCAGCCCCCCTTCTTTACCGCTTGTACACCCACGACTGTGCAGTCATGTACAAATCTAATTCCAGTTTCAAATTTGCAGACGACACCACCATTGTGGGCCTGATATCAAATAATGTTGAGACGGAGTACAGGAAGGAGATTGAGAACCTTGTGTCCTGGTGTCGGGACAACAACCTTTGTCTCAATGTCTGCAAGACAAAGGAGATAGTGATCGACTTCAGGAAGTGAAGCGGTACACATACCCCAGTTTGCATTGATGGTGCTGAAGAAGTGATGGTTGAATACTTCAAATTCGAGGAGTCAATATCACCAACAACTTCTCATGGGCCACCCATATTGAAGTAACGACCAAGAAAGCATACTAATGCCTCTACTTCCTTAGAAGTCTTAGGAAGCTCAGCATGTCCCTTACAACTCTCACCAACTTCTACAGATGCGCTATAGAAAGCATTTTATCAGGATGCATCACAGCTTGGTTTGGGAACGGCTCCATCCAAGACCGCAAGAAATTGCAGAAAATTGTGGACGCAGCCCAGACCATCACACAAATATTGACTCCATTAATACCTCACGGCAACACAAGCAGCATAATTAAGGACGAGCAGCATCCAGGCCACTCCCTCTTCTCTCCTCTCTGATTGGGCACAAAATATAGAAGTGTGAAAACGCACACCACCATATTCAGGGACAGTTTCTTCCCAGCTGTTTTCAGGCAGCTGAATAATCCAGCCACAACCAGAGAGCAGTGCTTTACCGAACTTGATCTTGCACTAAACGTTATTCACGTTATTTCCTTTATCATGTATTTGTAGACTGCGGATGGCTCGATTGTAATCATGTATCATCTTTCCGCTGACTGGTTACCATGCCACAAAAGCTTTTCATTGTACCTCATTCCACTTGATAATAAACTAATCTCAAACCCCAACTCTAACTACAACTAATTTTGTGCAATATTGCATTGAGCACGGCGGCACAGTGGTGCAGTGGTAGAGTTGCTGCCTTACAAACACCAGGATTTGATCCTGACTATCGGTGCTGTCTGTGTGGAGTTTGTACGTTCTCCCCGTGACCATGTGGGTTTTCTCTGAGATCTTCGGTTTCCTCCCACACTCCAAAGATGTAGAGGTCTGTAGGTTAACTGGCTTTCTATAAATGTAAATTGTCCCTATTGTGTGTAGCATACAAGGGTAGTGTTAATATGTGCGGATCGCTGGTCGGTGCAGACTCGGTGGGCCAAAGGACCTGTTTAAATGCTGTATCTCTGAACTAAAAAAATTCAATTTGATGAGTGAATCTCCCTCCTCATTATGGTAATGCCCTTGTCCCACTTAGGAAACCTGAACAGAAACCTCTGGAGAGTTTGCGCTCCACCCAAGGTTTCCGTGCGGTTCCTGGAGGTTGCAGGTGGTTGCCGGAGGTTGCAGGTAGTGGAAGCAGATAGGGAGACTGACAAAAACCTCCGGGAACGTCCGGGAACTGTATGGAAACCTTGGGTGGGGCGCAAAGTCTCCTGAGGTTTCCGTTCAGGTTTCCTAAGTGGGACAGGGGCATTAACTCATCATTACTGTAATTCATCCAACAGCAGTGATGATGTCTGCAAATTTAAAGATGAGTTGGAACTGTATCTGCTGCCATATCATGGGTACAGAGTGACTTGTGATGGGGACTGAGCACACTGCCTTGAGGGGTCCATGTGTTGCTGCTTATCGAGGAGGAAGCATTTTGCCAATTGATACCGATTATTGTCTGTTGATGAGGAAGACGAGGATTCCAGATGCAAAGGGATGCGCAGAGACCCAGTTTCCCGAGCTTGGTAGTGGGTTTTGAGGGGATGGTAGTATTGAATGCTGAGCTGTGGTCGATGAACAACAGCCTGACCTTTATATGTTCTTATTGTCAAAGTGGTCCAGTGTGGAGAGCCAGCGAGATCACATCCATCATTGATCAGTTGTGACGGTAGGCAAATTATAGTGGGTCTAGGTTCATGGTTTCAAGGTCAGTTTATTGTCACACGTACCAATTAAGGTACAGTGAAATTTGAGTTACACACCACCACATAAAAGTTAATATAAACATCCATCACAGTGGATTCCACATTCCTCACTGTGATGGAATGCAATATTGTTTAAACATCTTCCTCTTTGTTCTCCCGCGGGGCAGTCAAAATACCCGCAGTTGGGGCAATCAAAGCTCCCGCAGCTGACGATCGTAGGCCCCGTCGGGGTGATCGAAATTCCCGCGTTAGGGTGGTTCTTACTGGATCAGCGGAGCATAGGAGACTTTATCCAAGTGGACAACATCCACTGCACTACCCTCCTCATCACCTTGTGTAGAAAGGAACTACAGATGCTGGTTTACACTGAAGATAGACACAAAATGCTGGAGTAACTGAGCGGGACAGGCAGTATCTCTGGATAGAAGGAATAGGTGACGTTTCAGTTTGAGACTTTCTTCAGTCTGAATGTCTCCAGTCTAAAGAAGGGTCTCGACTGTAAACGCCACCTCTTCCTTCTTTCCAGAGATGCTGCCTGACCAGCTGAGTTACTCTAGCTTTTTGTGTCTATCTTCGGTGTAAACCAGCATCTGCAGTTCCTTCCTACTCAATTCACTTAGGAATATGCTTCCAGTGAAAGCTTCCACAATCACTGCCATCCTATCCTCAGGCACCGCATTCAAAGTTAACACCTCTCATATCTTGCCTGAGAGGCTGCCATGTACGAAGGTGGCATCCATCATTTCTGATTCAATAAATTAAACTACTATTAAAATTCAATGGTAATTGTTTTCTGTGTTTCGGAGATACAGACCTTTAAATTTCAATTTTTTTAAGCATGATAAATGACAGCGCCTGCCGTGAGCTCCAATTGAAGCTTTGCTCTGTAGTCACGATGAAGTACAGGATTCAGACAGGATGAATAATTGCTGACTTATATCTTGTTTCCATTAGTCCCCTTTCGAGTTTATTTGCAATAAGCGCTGTTTGGAGCTCTATGTCCCATCTATTAGGCTCACGGTTTGATCTATCGATTATTGTGTCTAGATATTGATCAATGAGCAAAGCTGTGATTTTTCATCTGCCTCAACTGTCTTCAAGGTACAAAAGGTCTATCGGCCAAAAATTGCATCTGTACAGCTACTCAACAAACTCAAATGTTTTACAGAGTAAAATCCATCACACCACACGAAACCGGGTCTATTAAAGTCTAACACCGCACACCTTATTGAAACGCATCGAATAGTGAAAGGCTTGGATAGAGTGGATGTGGAGAGGATGTTTCCATTAGTGGTAGAGTCTAGGACTGGAGGTCATAGCCTCAGAATTAAAGAACGTTCCTTTAGGAAGGAGAAGAGGAGACATTTCTTTAGTCAGATCGTGGTGAATCTGTGGAATTTATTGCCACAGAAGGTTGTGGAGGCCATCAATGGATATTTTAAAGGCATAGATAGATATATTCTTGATTGTTACGGGTGTCATGGGTAATAGGGAGAAGGCAGGAGAATGGGGTTAGGAGGGAGAGATAGATCAGCCATGATAGACTTGATGAGCCGAATGGCCTAATTCTGCTCCTATCACGTGTCCTTATGACCTTATGGCAACATACAAATTTATACCTTTTTTTAAATGTAACAGCAGGTTTTTTTCATATTCAATGCCTGGTACGTGTCAATCCATGCAAGGGAGCAGGAGTCAAGAGAGTCAATAGTGTTTTATTGTCATACTAGACTAAGTTCACATGGGAGGGCTGGTCCCCCAACACAATGTTCCACCTCTCCACCAATTCCAATATCGGACAGGTACATAGATAGGAAAGATTTAGGGGGATATGGGCCAAATGCATGCAGCTGGGATTAGTGACGTTTGGTTATCGTGGTCAACATGGGCAAGTTGGGCCGAGCGGCCTGTTTCCATGCTGAATGACTCTAAGGCTCTATGAGACCTTATGGTTGAGTAATTATAATGCGTAACTGTAGAAGAGACCATGGATTCATGTTGTTTTCATACTTAAGAACGGTGGAAAGATCAACAAGTGTCCCGCATCTTGCTATCGGAGCCAATAATCAAGATCTCTACCTGGGAGCCATTTCTCTGCCAGCCACAGGGTGGCGCAGCAGGTAGAGCCGTTATTTCACAGCACCAGGTGACCGGCACTATCAGTGTGGAATTTGCACGTCCTCTCTGTGACTGCGTGCGTTCCACTTTAGTGCGCTGTTTCATTCCCTCAACACAACACGATAAGATGTTGTGTAGGAAGGATAGTCAGCATCTGATTCTGAGACTGGAACTCTGATTCCAGGCTCCTTATTGTCCATCATGTAAGGAAAGTGTAAATGTTGATGTCTCCCGGCTTTATTCCAAAGTCTAAGGAACACGGTACTAGTCCACAGAATCTCTCCTCGTTTATCCCTCCACCTCTGGAACCAATTCAATTAATCTTTACGGACTTCTTTTGTGGTTCGGAAATCAAAACTGTGCACAGACGTTCGGGCAAAAAAACAGGAGAACGGAGCTGCTGGGCTTGTTCACTCTGGAGTTTAGAAGGATGAGAGGGCATCTTATTGAAACATATAAGATTATTAAGGGTTTGGACACGCTAGAGGCAGGAAACATGTTCCCGATGTTGGGGGAGTCCAGAACCAGGGGCCACAGTTTAAGAATAAGGGGTAAGCCATTTAGAACGCAGATAAGGAAACACTTTTTCACACAGAGAGTTGTGAGTCTGTGGAATTCTCTGCCTCAGCAGGCGGTGGAGGCCGGTTTTCTGGATACTTTCAAGAGAGAGCTAGATAGGTCTCTTAAAGATAGCGGACTCAGGGGATATGGGCAGGCACGGAACTCGCTATCAAAATATGGAGGGGACCGGGGGACAGGGGGGACACAATTTTTTGGCGGCCGCGCGCGCATGCGCACTCACACACACGCGCGCGAGGCTTCTGAGGCTGAATCCAGCGCTAAATGCAGCTCAACTCTGCCTGTTTCGCCGGGTTAACTTACAAGCCCTGACTGGACTGACGGGATACCAGCGCTGCTTCTCCGCGCTGGCCATATTTCCAGCAAGCCCAGGCAGGTTAACCTGGCGGGACAGGCAGAGCTGGGTTTAGCGCTGCTTCTCTGTGTTGGCTGTGGGCCTGGGGGCACTGCGCCCGTCTGACTCCTGACCTCTCTGGCCACCCATGGGGGGGGGGGCACTCAGGTGGGGACGGGACAGCGCCAGAGACCCGGCCGGGATCAATCCTGGCTGCGGATGAGGCGCAGGTCTGTGCCACGTCTCTCTCCTCCAATCACCACACGCTATCCTCAGTCCCACCCCCGCCCCCACTCCTCCCTCCTCCAATCACCGCGCTGAATAATCATGTCCCACCCCCATTGCCTGCTGACCGACGTTTCTCTCGTCCAATCGGCGCCCTCGATCAGCAGTGCCACCCCCACTGTCTCGCGGAAAGCGGAGATTTTAAAATCCAGATGACAAAAACTTGGGCGTGGATGTCCCCTACCTCTCAAAACATGGGGGGGATGTGTCCCCTCTAGCCCCCCCGGGTTTTCCGCCCCTGGATATGGGGAGAGGCAGGAGCAGGGTACTGATTGGGGATGATCAGCCATGATCACATTGAATGGCGGTGCTGGCTCGAAGGGCCGAATGGCCTTATCCTGCACCTATTGTCTATTGTCTATTGTCTAACTGCTGGAGGAACTCAGCAGCAGTTGGAAGGGATTGTGGAGGGAGGGGGACGGTGGGTGGCAGGGGGAGAATGGGTCCCATGGTGTAGGGAGGGGTGGTAGACAGGCAGATGGAAGAAGTGGAGGACGAGAAAGGATCTGGGTGATAGGATGATTCAGTAAATTATATTTTCTATCTTCATTTTTTTTTGCCTGTGAGGAGCCCAGTGAATTGTCATATCTGCTCCACTCCAAAGAAACTTTCCTTTCAATGCCTGTATAAGAATGCTGACATAGGTTGGTGTTGGGTGGGAAGAAGGGAATTGCAATTTCAACTTAAGCTGAGCTCCATCCCTATCATTATAGATATTGGGAAAGTGCAGAGTTTTGAGAAAACAACAGAGACTCATTGCAGGATAATTGAGGAAAGAAGGTGGCCGCTCACAAGAACAATACTGTTCACCTTCCATTAGAATGTACAGGAACGCTGCAAGTGGGAGCATTGAAAACGGACTAAACCAAGAGATGTGAAGGTAACACCTCGCTCACTGTAATAAATAGAATAATTCATACTTTTGCAACAGAGAAAGCACCTAAAGCAAGTTCCATTATTAGTTACCAGCTGAGAAGTTATCTTTTTAGTTTAGTTTAGTTTAGAGATCCTGCGCAGAAACAGGCCCTTCGGCCCACTGAGTCTGAACCAACAGGCGATTCCCACACATTAACACCAAGACAATTAACCTACAAACCTGTATGTCTTTGGAGTGTGGGAGGAAATGAAAGATCTCGGCGAAAACCCACGCGGTCACAGGGAGAACTCCGTACAGACAGCGCCTGTACAAACTCCGTACAGACAGTGCCCGTAGTCAGGATTGAACCCGGGACTCTGGCCCTATAAGGCAGTAACTCTATCGCTGTGCCACCATGTCACCCAGTTCTGACTGTGGAAGACAAATTGTACTCGCCATCACCAGCTTTAGCTGCCCATAGATGCTCGCTGAAATTGTTACATATTTCTAATCTATTATTAATTTTTTCCCAAAAAATAAACTTTTGTGTTAACACGTTGAAGGAGTAATGATGTAAAGCAAATTCCACCAAGATTGACTAAATCCTGCATGAAAATAAAAGATAAATGCAGTAACCACAAGAAAGTGTAGGAAGGAACTGCGGATGCTCGTTTACTCCGAAGATAGACACAAAATGCTGGAGTAACTCGGCGGGACGGACAGCATTTCTGGAGGGAAGGAATGGGTGACGTTTAGGGTCGAGACATTTCTTCAGAGTCTGAAGAAGGGTCTCAGCCACAAGGGAGTGTTGGTAAACAATTTTTTTTTTATCAATGCCATCTCCTTGGTTATTTACTGCCCAGGTTGGTATTCAGAGAGATCTTGGGGAGCTCAGATAATGACATGCTGAAAGTTTCTTTGAAAACAGGAACTAAACATTGCCTTAATTATTGCAGTTCTAGCTCAGATCCTTGTGGGATGCCACCATGATTTCCTTCAATTTGTGAATCTGCTTGTTATCACTTCTGCATCTGGGGTCATCAATCAATACCTTATTCAGACTAATGATCTGTCTATAATCACAGGAGAAACAGCCTTAGTCAGCAGCCCGTAATGAGGGATTTAATCACCATCCCTTTCTGGGAATGTACATAATCATCAGTAGTGAAAGACTTGGATAGAGTGGATGGGGAGAGGATGTTTCCACTAGTGGGAGAGTCTAGGACTAGAGGTTGCAGCCTCAGAATTAAAGGACATTCTTTTAGGAAGGAGTTGAGGAGAAATTTCTTTAGTCAGAGGGTGATGAATCTGTGGAAGTCATTGCCACACATATTTTTAAGGCAGAGATAGATAGATTCTTGATTAGTACAGGTGTCAGAGGTTATGGGGAGAAGGCAGGAGATTGGGGAGAGATAGATCAGCCATGATTGAATGGCAGAGTAGACTTGATGGACCGAATGGCCTAATTCTACTCATATTCCTATGACAGACATTGCTCCTCATTCTGCTTTAGTGATTACTTAAAAAAATTAATTTGCACTTTACTCTTTCAGATTGACTCAGTCTGAGAATTCAAAGTCAAAGTCAAATTTATTCCTCACATGCACCAACGAAGGTGCAGTGAAATGAATTTGCCAGCAGCGATACATTTAAAAAAAGAACACACAATACACAATAGAATTGAACACAAACATCCACCACAGCATTCTTCACTGTGGTGGAAGGCAACAAAGTTAAGTCAGTCCTCCTCCTTTGTTCATCCGTGTTCGGGGCCATGAATCCTCCGTAATCACCGCTACCACCGTCTGAATGTACAGGCCCTCTTGTCGGGATGATCGAAACTCCGACTTTGGGATGGTCGAACACACTCAGCGGCTTGGCACTTTCCGAATCGGCACTTTCCTACCGGAGACTGCGGCTTCACGATGTTACAGGCCGCAGGCCGGCGGTCGGAGCTCTTCTCTGGCGATCCCCGGCAAAGGATCCCAGACTCCAGATGGTAAGTCCACGGTCCACGCCCGCAGCTGGAAGCTCCGCAGACCACAGCCCCATGATGCCAAAGTCACCAGGCCAGCGATCGGAGCACTCCTCTCTGGCGACCCCCGGCAAGGGTTCGTCCCGCTCCGCAATGGAAAAGTCCACGCTGCGCCCGCTGCTGAAGCTCTGGGCCCGATTCCTGGAAAGGCCGCTACAATTCAAGCTGTTAGACCATGAGGAAGTGGAGAAGTGGCATGGAAAAATTCGCCTCCATCGAGGAAGTCACTGATAAACGGTTTCCCCCACCACCCCCCACATAAAATACACCAAGAGACACCAAAACAAACATTTAGACACACCAAAAAAAAGTCGAAATAACAAACACGCTGCTGGATTTCAGGATGTTCAGTCACTGTATTCTAATTATCCCCCGAAGAGTCACTTGTGCAACAATCATGTGGCACATTATTTTGCATGTACAAGAATATCTTGACAAAAAGCTACCTAAATGGCATGGTGGCGCAGTGGTGGAGTTCCTGCCTTACAGCGCCAGAGACCCGGGTTCGATCCTGACTACAGGTGTTGTCTGTACCGGGGGTATGTACGTTCTCCCTCTGACCTGCGTAGCTTTTCACTGAGATCTTCAGTTTCCTCCCACACTCCAAAGATGTACGGGTTTGTAGGTTAATTGGCTTGGCAAAGTGTAATGTGTGTGGGATAGTGTAAGTGCGCGGGGATTGCTGGTCGGTGCAGACTCGGTGGGCTGATGGGCCTGTTTCTGTGCTGTATCTCTGAACTAAAAGCAATTTTATTTAGGGAAATAGGAACATCGACTAATGATAAATGTAATTCCCATCATACGGATATGCTCCTTTCCAGAACATAGACATTATAAAATTATTTCTTTACTATTTCTTTCTTTCTTTCTTTACTTTCTGTTCTACATCACATTTGTACAGACACCAATTAACCTACAAACCTGCATGTATTTGGAATGTGAGAGGAAACCGGAGCACCCGGAGAAAATCCATGCGGGCGCAGAGAAACCATACAAAGTCCGCACAGATAGCATTCGTAGTCAGGAATGAACCCAGGTCTATGGTGCCAGGAGCTCTACTGCTCCGCCACTGTGCCTCCCAAGTGCTTGCTACTTCCCTCCTGGAAAATGGTTGTGGCTGCCTAGCCCATCTATGCCTTTCATCAGTTTATTTATTCCCTAAATAAAACTTTTAATCATTTTTTTTAAATCATACTTTTTATCGCCTCTTCAAACCCAAAGCTGAGCTACCAGGAAGAAACCTGTACTCACAACACCTCCTCTTGAGGCAGGATTGAAGCCTGAGATTGTTATGCCTCCTTTGAAGACTAGGACCTCTTCTTATCGAGTCCACATCACAAGATTAGAAATTGTTCAGCCAGGGCTGACCCCTCTCGGCATCTGCATACAATTGAGTCATGGGCTTCTTGTGCTTCTTGATGGTGGAAAGAATGGTGGAAACAGGGCTGCGACGTGAACGCTCTTTCCTTGACCCCAGACCTGGACTGAGCTGCTGGGACAAGCCTGAGGTCGCCAACATCTTCACACATGCGCTCTGATAGTGAGGGACGGCGCCCCCATGTGGCCCAGATAGCGGCAGAGACCCGGGTTCGATACTGACGGGTGCCTGTCTGTATGGAGTTTGTATGTTCTCTCCGTGACCTGCGTGGGTTTTCTCCGAGATCTTCAGTTTCCTCCCACACTGCAAGGGCGTACAGGTTTGTAGTTTAATTGGCTTGGTATAAATGTATAAATGTAAAATGTTCCCTGGTGTAGTGGTAATGTGCGAGGATCACTGGTCGGTGCGGACTCGGTGGGCCGAAAGGTCTGTTTCCACGCTGTATCCTAATTTGAGGAAGGACAATCATCAAGGACCCCTTCCACCCTAACCATGGACTGTTTGCCCTCCTCCCATCAGGGAGGCGGTACAGGAGCCTCAGGTCTCGCACAAGCAGGATGAGGAACAGCTTTTTCAATAACACTATTACACTGCTGAACTCGGAGTCCCGTCGCTAGATATCTTTAGTCTCTCCCATTTGGATACAGTATTTGCCTATGTACCAGTTTTTTTTTTCTAATCCATCCACATTCCACACATTGTTAACCAGTACTCTTTTACTCTATTGTATGCTTATTCTGTATTTTATTTTCTACTTCTACTATCTTGCACTATGACTATGACCAGACGCTAAACTGCATGTCGTTGTACCTATACTTGTATCTGTGCAATGGCAATAAAGCTGCGACGTTGAACTTACATCTCGCCGAGATCACCAGTGTGCGGAGCTCCGTTTGGCGTGGTCTGTTGGCTTGGAAGCCGCAGGCTCCGGTGGGAAGGCGGCCGTTACTGGCACCCCAAGCCGCTGGGGGTTCTCCCGACGCCGGAGTACCATCACCCGGCGAGAACATCAGGCGCCGTGGCGGCGACTGTGGAGGTCTCAATAGGCCTGACTATGGGTGGACAAGAGGATGGGGACTGGACTTTGTGCCTTCCCCCACAGTGGGAATCACTGTGGGGGGATGTTTTTATGTTTTGGTGTTGAATTTCTTCATGAATACTGTGTTGTATTTTTTATTAGTGTGCTGTAAGGACATCAGAATTTCCCCTGAATAAGGAGATTAATAAAGTCTATCAATCAATCAATCAATCAATTGAATTGAATTGAATTGAATTAACATCCTTGTGTTTGAAGTAGTGCAGCGTAGGTTCACAAGATTGATCCCTGGGATGGCGGGACTGTCATATGAGGAAAGATTGAAAAGACTAGGCTTGTATTCACTGGAGTTTAGAAGAATGCGGGGGGGATCTAATAGAAACATATAAAATTATAAAAGGACTGGACAAGCTAGATGCTGGAAAAATGGTTCCAATGTTGGGCGAGTCCAGAACCAGGGGCCACAGTCTTAGAATAAAGGAGAAGCCATTTAACGGAGGTGAGAAAAAACTTTTTCACCCAGAGAGTTGTGAATTTGTGGAATTCCCTGCCACAGAGGGCAGTGGAGGCCAAGTCACTGGATGGATTTAAGAGGGAGTTAGAGCTCTAGGGGCTAGTGGAGTCAAGGGATATGGGGCAAAGGCAGGCACGGGTTATTGATTGGGGACGATCAGCCGTGATCACAATGAATGGTGGTGCTGGCTTGAAGGGCCGAATGGCCTCCTCCTGCACCTATTTTCTATGTTTCTATATTTCTATCTCTATGACCCCATGACTCTTGACTCCAAGTCACTTGCAATCCCTGACACGTGCAGTGACCATTCTTCCATCCAAAGCCTCATCGAAGGCTGCAGTTTGAAAGTTAGTCATGCAAAAATGGATATTACTGGTTCTGAACTTCCAGAACGTCAGTTCTCCCACTGATGGATATTCTCAATTATATCTCTATCTCTTATACTCATTGAAGATAGACACAAAATGCTGCAGTAACTCAGTGGGACAGGCAGATAGAAGGAATAGATGACATTTCGGGACGAGACCCTTCTTCTTAATCCTTGCTTTCCATATCTCTCCATCCCTCCCCCATCCTAGTTCTCCGACCAGTCTTCCTCACCCCTTGTTGAATTTTTATCTTTGTTTGCTTCGTTGTCGGCTTCCCCTAGCTAAAGATGATCTACTGGATATTTTCATTTTCACACTTTACCCTTCCATATCTCTGTGTCTCCCTCTCCCCTGACTCTCAGTCTGGAGAAGGGTCTCGACTCGATACATCACCCATTTCTTCTCTCCAGAGGTGCTGCCTGTCCTGCTGAGTTACGCTAGCATTCTGTGTCTAACTTCAATGTAAACCAGCGTCTGCAGTTCCTTCCTGGGGTGGGAGATTGCAACCTTCACGTGGTTACATTGAAACATAGAAACATATATAATAGGTGCAGGAGGAGGCCATTCGGCCCTTTGAGCCAGCACCACCATTCATTGTGATCATGGTTGATCGTCCCCTATCAATAAGCCGTGCCTGCCTTCTCCCCATATCCCTTGACTCCACTAGCACTAGAGCTCTATCTAACTCTCTCTTAAATCCATCCAGTGACTTGGCCTCCACTGCCCTCTGTGGCAGGGAATTCCATAAATTCACTACTCTCTGGGTGAAAAAGTTTTTTCTCACCTCAGTCTTAAATGACCTCCCCTTTATTCTCAGACTGTGGCCCCTGGTTCTGGACTCGCCTAACATTGGGAACATTTTTCCTACATCTAGCTTGTATAGTCCTTTTATAATTTTATAGATATAGATAGACTGGCAATTGATTCTTAAAGGGTTGATGGTGGGTATGCAATGGAAGGCATTTATAGACTGCATGGATGAACTACAATAATTGTTCATCCCAGTTTGGCAAAAGAATAAAGCAGGGAATGTAGTGCATCCGTGGATAACAAGGGAAATCAGGGATTGTATCAAAACAAAAGATGAAGCATACAAATTAGCCAGAAAAAGCAGTCTACCAGAGGACTGGGAGAAATTCAGAGTCCAGCAGTGGAGGACAAAGGGCTTAATTAGGAAAGGGAAAATAGATTATGAAAGAAAACTGGCAGGGAACATAAAAATTGACTGCAAAAGTTTTTATAGATATGTGAAGAGAAAAAGATTAGTTAAAACAAATGTAGGTCAGAAACAGGTGAATTGATCATGGGGAACAAGGACATGGCAGACAAATTGAATAACTACTTTGGTTCTGCCTTCACTAAGGAAGACATAAATAATCTGCTGGAAATAGCAGGGGACCGAGGGTCAAATGAGATGGAGGAACTGAGTGAAATCCAGGTTAGCCGGGAAGTGGTGTCAGGTAAATTGAATGGATTAAAGGCCGATAAATCCCAAGGGCCAGATAGGCTGCATCCCAGAGTACTTAAGGAAGTAGCCCCAGAAATAATGGATGCATTAGTGATAGTTTTTCAAAACTCTTTAGATTCTGGAGTAGTTCATGAGGATTGGAGGGTAGCTAATGTAACCCCACTTTTTAAAAAGGGAGGGAGAGAGAAAACGGAGAATTACGGACCAGTTAGTCTAACATCGGTAGTGGGGAAACTGCGAGAGTCAGTTATTAAAGATGGGATAGCAGCACATTTGGAAAGTGGTGAAATCATTGGACAAAGTCAGCATGGATTTATGAAAGGTAAATCATGTATGACGAATCTTATAGAATTTTTCGAGGATGTAACTAGTAGAGTGGATAAGGGAGAACCAGTGGATGTGTTATATCTGGACTTTCAGAAGGCTTTCGACAAGGTCCCATATAAGAGATTAGCATACAAACTTAAAGCACACGATATTGGGGGTTCAGTATTGATGTGGATAGAGAATTGTCTGGCAGACAGGAAGCAAAGTGTATGAGTAAACGGGTCCTTTTCAGAATGGCAGGCAGTGCCTAGTGGGGTACCGCAAGGCTCAGTGCTGGGACCCCAGCTATTTACAATATATTAATGATTTGGACGATGGAATTGAATGCAACATCTCCAAGTTTGCGGATGACACGAAGCTGGGGGGCAGTGTTAGCTGTGAGGAGAATGCTAGGAGGCTGCAAGGTGACTTGGATAGGCTGGGTGAGTGGGAAAATGCATGGCAGATGCAGTATAATGTGGATAAATGTGAGGTTATCCACTTTGGTGGCAAAAACAGGAAAGTAGACTTTTATCTGAATGGTGGCCGATTAGGAAAAGGGGAGATACAACAAGACCTGGGTGTCATGGTACACCAGTCATTGAAAGTAGGCCTGCAGGTGCAGCAGGCAGTGAAGAAAGTGAATGGTATGTTAGCATTCATAGCAAAAGGATTTGAGTATAACAGCAGGGAGGTTCTACTGCAGTTGTACAGGGTCTTGGTGAGACCACACCTGGAGTTTTGCATACCGTTTTGGTCTTCTAATATGAGGAAAGACATTCTTGCCATAGAGGGAGTACAGAGAAGGTTCACCAGACTGATTCCTGGGATGTCAGGTCTTTCATATGAAGAAAGACTGGATAGACTCAGCTTGTACTCGCTAGAATTTAGAAGATTGAGGGGGGATCTTATAGAAACGTACAAAATTCTTAAGGGGTTGGACAGGCTAGATGCAGGAAGATTGTTCCCGATGTTGGGGAAGTCCAGAACAAGGGGTCACAGTTTAAGGATAAGGGGGAAATCTTTTAGGACTGAGATGAGAAAAACATTTTTCACACAGGGAGTGGTTAATCTCTGGAATTCTCTGCCACAGAAGGTAGTTGAGGCCAGTTCATTGGCTATATTTAAGAGGGAGTTAGATGTGGCCCTTGTGGCTAAAGGTATCAGGGGGTATGGATAGAAAGCAGGTACAGGATACTGAGTTGGATGATCAGCCATGATCATATTGAATGGCGGTGCAGGCTCGAAGGGCCAAATGGCCTACTCCTACTTTCTATGTTTCTATATGTTTCTATAAGTTTCCCCCTCATCCTTCTAAACTCCAGTGAATACAAGCCTAGTCTTTTCAATCTTTCCTCATATGACAGTTTCACCCTGTTTCGACTCGACATGCACAAACAAGATCAAATAGAACAACTTGATCTACAACTTTAGGCAGTGCAAGCCATACGGAAGAAGAAGAAGAAGTTCCTTCCTACACATTTCTTGTTCTCATTGACTCGCTGTAAAGTCTATTTCAATCTAAAGCTATTCCTTCTTGCTATAAAGTGAGGAAAACAGAAACATAAAAATGTACCATGTGACGTTAATGATATAACTTTATTCAAGTGATTGTGTTGAGGCATTTTCGCACTATGTCTGTAGACTCTACTGTGAGGATTGGCAGATTGTGAATTAGGAAGCTGCATTGCAGAGATATTAGGCTTTGAGCCCCACAATAAAAAGAAAATCCATTACCTGGGTAATCCAACATTGATATTCCACGCACTTCACGCTGCAGGCTCTTAGAATGAGATCCCAAATTAATGCTGCATTTCAATGTGGACATATGCTCAAAGAGCAAACAGATTGGAGTTACCAGAATTAATTTTATTTCTACCCTTTGCTGAGAGCAAATCTTAGTGCTGAAACACATCCTTGCCTCTACCTTAGTTAGATGCGAAAGAACGGCATCAGAACCTGAATGAACAGTCGTGCCTCAAATAAGCTCACCAATTAAACACAAGTACCTCTGCTCTTCATCAAAGCTTTGGCAGCTTTTGTTTAGTTTTGAGATACAGCGCACACACATGGGCCCTTCGGTCCACCGAGTCGGCACCGACCAGCGATCCCCCCACATTAACACAACTCTACACACTAGGGATAATTTTGTAATTTTGTACTCTTGTAATTTTACACTCATACATTTATACCAAGCCAATTAACCTACAACCCTGTACCTATTCTGGAGTGTGGGAGGAAATCAGAGATCTCGGAGAAAACTCATATAGGTCACGGGGAGAACTTACAAACTCCGTTCAGACGGCACCCATGGTCAGGATCGAACCTGGGTCTCCGGCGCGGTAAGGGAGAAGCTTTACCACTGCGCCACTGTGCTGCCCATTTAGCAACCTGACTAGCTGAAGTGAGCTGCAGCGTTAAGCATGCAGCTTTTAAATCCAGGTGACAAATATATACCTTGTGCCATTTATAATCAGGGATCTTAAAAGAAAGCCTGCTGATAAGAATATATCCCAACGTAAAAGTGATTATTTTTGCTCAATACAATACCTAGATCGCGTGTCAGCTGGGGAAGGAGCAGCCATGTACTCCCCCCCCCCCCCCCCCCCCCCCCATTCCCTTCTGCCACAGTCTCTGCTCAACTTCCCCACCAGTCTAATCCTGGCTTTCTTTTTATCGCTTGGACAGTTGGACCTTCGCATGGGAATGCAAGAATGTGCAAATCAGCAAGGACTGGCAGCATCTCTGGAGAGAAGCGTCTCAACCCAAATTGTCATCCATTCCTACTCTCCAGAGATGCTGCCTGCCCTGCTGAGTTACTCCAGTATATTATGTCTCTCTTCAGGAATGCATGAATGTTTATTACTCAAGTCATAGAGTTATAGAGTGATACAGTGTGGAAATATGTGGTTATTGCTGGTCAGTATGGACTCGGTGGGCTGAAGGGCCTGTTTCTGCACTGAATCTCTAAACTAAAAGCAGAGATTGGATAGACTGAGAAAGTTTTATGCAGTAAAAATAGTTGACCCTTCAGAGGTTTATAAAATTTCAATTACAAGGGGCAAGCATTATGTGGATGCCCACAGTTATCTTTTGCACGGGTAAGCAGATTCCAAAACTAGAGGGCACAGGTTTAAGGTGGGAGGTGAAACATTTAAAAATTATCTGAAATATAAGATTTTCACACAGACAGTGGTGGATGTATAGAGGTAGTTGAGACACAATTACACCATTTAAAAGACATTTGAACATATGTAAAATGGTGATTTGTCAAAGAGAGAAGAGTCGGCCGAGGCAAAACAATGCCCCCAAAGTCATGGTGAAAGAGAAGGCAGTCATAGAGTCATAGAGTGATACAGTGTGGAAACAGGCCCTTCGGCCCAACTTGCCCATACCGGCCAACATGTCCCAGCTACACTAGTCCCACTTACCCGCGTTTGGCTCTTATCCCTCCAAACCTATCCGATCCATGTACTTGTCCAAGTGTTTCTTAAATGTTGGGATAGTCCCAGGTTGAACTATTTCCTCTAGCGTCTTGTTTCATACACACACACACTCAGGATACTAATTAACGTGACAATATCAAGGGAGAGATACCAGATTTGCTGGCAGTTTAAGGTTCATAATTTGCCCAACTTTGATGCAAAATATGTCCGAGGATGTTACAGAAGCTCAGGGTAGAATTTACCGAAATCCTTCAGTTCTGCTTAGATACACATGTTACTGAGATACCTAGATACCCAAGAACTTGAAATATGAAAGCTTATAATTTACCATTCAAGCATTGGGAGAAAGATAAACTGGGCAATTATAGTTCAGCACAACAGTGGAGAAACTGATAGAAAATAAAATGAAAATTATTTGGACATACATGGACTGAAAAAGAGGAGGACCAGCAGTGTTTGTGAAAGGGCAAATCATATTTACTGGGTATGGAATTACATTTATAACCAAGGAACAGAAAAATGGAAAAATAAACTGAATCTAAGCGATTTAAGTTTAAACTCTGTTCCACTTCTCTTTTCATTTGATGACCATCTGAAGGGAAATTCCTCCATGAACCCTGTCAATTCTGATTAAGAATCACAATCTCATAAATTAACCCGCCTCTTCCAGTTTCTGCCTGGGCAGCCAGTTATTTTTTAACCACAACACTTATTTTAAATTTCCAGTGTTTAAGCTTTTCCTTTTGGCATATTTGACCATATAATAACCATATAACAATTACAGCACAGAAACAGTCCATCTCGGCCCTTCTAGTCCGTGCCGAACACTTATTTTCCCCTAGTCCCATCTACCTGCACTCAGACCATAATCCTCCATTCCTTTCCCGTCCATATACCTATCCGATTTATTTTTAAATGATAAAATCGAACCTGCCTCCACCACTTCCACTGGAAGCTCATTCCACACAGTTCCACAATTTTAACATTACATCCCAACTTGTTCATTTTTGTTAGATGCAAATGGTTTAATGCATCTTATATTAAACCACTAAGACTTGGTAATTCAGCAAGCTACACTGTCTCGTTATTTGTGAGGAACAGGTGGCATGGTGGCGCAGCAGTAGAGTTGCAGCCTTACAGCGCCAGGGACCCAGGTTCGATCCTGACTCTGGGTGCTCTCTGTATGGAGTTTGTATGTTCTCCTTGTGAACTCTGTAGGTTTTCTCCGAGATCTTCGGTTTCCTCCCACACTCCAAAGACATACAAGTTTGTAGGTTAATTGGCTTGGTGTAAATGTAAATTCTCCCTCATGTGTGTTGGATGGTGTTAGTGTGCGGGGATTGCTGTTCGGCATGGACTCGGTGGGCCGAAGGGCTTGTTTCCGCCCTGTATCTCTACACTAAACTAAACTAACTTCCTATGAATAGCAAGAAGCACTAATATCACTAAGGCTGCTGGTAATGACACTGAGGTTTCAATGCCATACAGCAGCCAGCCCCTCCATAACATATCAACTTCTTAGCAAGTTTCAGCTTTTTGAAAGGTACATGTTCCAAAATGTTTAATAATGTTTCACAAAAAATCCTTTGTTTAATCTCTTAAATTATTAGATGAACTTTCATCCGAAGATTCCCCCATTCCTTCCCCATCCCATTATCAATCTAGGACAAATGGCTGGTAGCCTTTCCACCTGCTTCTGTTCCATTTCTTAGATTGCTCTCTTACCCTTTCCTCATGTTTATCGGTCTACCAGCACCAGCCTTGGTATCATCCTCTCCTGTATCTGCTACCTGCACCATGATAGCACCACTGAAAATGCCTTGCTTCTCCAGGTCTCAACATTTCATAGGGCCAGCCTGGCTCATTCCTCAATGTCGCCAACATAGCTCTCTGGTCCTCAGGATGCATCTCCACACTTCCCCTCAAATATTCTATTTGGAAATATTACAGGGAGAAATAGTAGCAATGTTACAAAATTTTGAGATTTTAAAAATCAAGTCTGCAATTTATCCCATCAGATAAAGCATAAACAGAAGTTTAATTTGACCCCTAATTCACTTTCATATCTTCAGTATTAATAAAGTTATGGCCATTTTCATACTCTGAAATTAGCATCTTGTTCCCTATTGCTTTTCCATTGACTTAACACAAAAGCTGTGATCAAGAACAGTCAAATGGCCATAACTTTATTAAAAATTAAGAGAACTGAAATACATTTTCAGTTATTATAGATTGAAGCATTCTGAAACAAATATTAAACAATCTTACTTGGATGACCTGAAATTAAAGCATATAATTAGTTATACCCAATTGTAGATAATTCCAAAATTCAATTACTAGATCTAAACATCTATCCATTTCTTAAGAAAAGATTAACATTTTTAAATAGCCTAAGTGTCCAAAGACCATTCACACAATAATTCACAATAAAACATGATTTTTAAATCTCATTGGCATTAATTTATAGGCCAAATGGAAGGAATTTAGTGTTCAATTGCTGTAAATTAATGGCCATTTAAATCAGCTTGCGAGTAGGTTTTTCTGGAACGCGATGGTTTGGAACATTGCAATTGCGGTGGATTTGAGTCGAAATAAAGTCGAAATAACAAACACGCTGCTGGATTTCAGGATGTTCAGTCACTGTATTCTAATTATCCCCCGAAGAGTCACTTGTGCAACAATCATGTGGCACATTATTTTGCATGTACAAGAATATCTTGACAAAAAGCTACCTAAATGGCATGGTGGCGCAGTGGTGGAGTTCCTGCCTTACAGCGCCAGAGACCCGGGTTCGATCCTGACTACAGGTGTTGTCTGTACCGGGGGTATGTACGTTCTCCCTCTGACCTGCGTAGCTTTTCACTGAGATCTTCAGTTTCCTCCCACACTCCAAAGATGTACGGGTTTGTAGGTTAATTGGCTTGGCAAAGTGTAATGTGTGTGGGATAGTGTAAGTGCGCGGGGATTGCTGGTCGGTGCAGACTCGGTGGGCTGATGGGCCTGTTTCTGTGCTGTATCTCTGAACTAAAAGCAATTTTATTTAGGGAAATAGGAACATCGACTAATGATAAATGTAATTCCCATCATACGGATATGCTCCTTTCCAGAACATAGACATTATAAAATTATTTCTTTACTATTTCTTTCTTTCTTTCTTTACTTTCTGTTCTACATCACATTTGTACAGACACCAATTAACCTACAAACCTGCATGTATTTGGAATGTGAGAGGAAACCGGAGCACCCGGAGAAAATCCATGCGGGCGCAGAGAAACCATACAAAGTCCGCACAGATAGCATTCGTAGTCAGGAATGAACCCAGGTCTATGGTGCCAGGAGCTCTACTGCTCCGCCACTGTGCCTCCCAAGTGCTTGCTACTTCCCTCCTGGAAAATGGTTGTGGCTGCCTAGCCCATCTATGCCTTTCATCAGTTTATTTATTCCCTAAATAAAACTTTTAATCATTTTTTTTAAATCATACTTTTTATCGCCTCTTCAAACCCAAAGCTGAGCTACCAGGAAGAAACCTGTACTCACAACACCTCCTCTTGAGGCAGGATTGAAGCCTGAGATTGTTATGCCTCCTTTGAAGACTAGGACCTCTTCTTATCGAGTCCACATCACAAGATTAGAAATTGTTCAGCCAGGGCTGACCCCTCTCGGCATCTGCATACAATTGAGTCATGGGCTTCTTGTGCTTCTTGATGGTGGAAAGAATGGTGGAAACAGGGCTGCGACGTGAACGCTCTTTCCTTGACCCCAGACCTGGACTGAGCTGCTGGGACAAGCCTGAGGTCGCCAACATCTTCACACATGCGCTCTGATAGTGAGGGACGGCGCCCCCATGTGGCCCAGATAGCGGCAGAGACCCGGGTTCGATACTGACGGGTGCCTGTCTGTATGGAGTTTGTATGTTCTCTCCGTGACCTGCGTGGGTTTTCTCCGAGATCTTCAGTTTCCTCCCACACTGCAAGGGCGTACAGGTTTGTAGTTTAATTGGCTTGGTATAAATGTATAAATGTAAAATGTTCCCTGGTGTAGTGGTAATGTGCGAGGATCACTGGTCGGTGCGGACTCGGTGGGCCGAAAGGTCTGTTTCCACGCTGTATCCTAATTTGAGGAAGGACAATCATCAAGGACCCCTTCCACCCTAACCATGGACTGTTTGCCCTCCTCCCATCAGGGAGGCGGTACAGGAGCCTCAGGTCTCGCACAAGCAGGATGAGGAACAGCTTTTTCAATAACACTATTACACTGCTGAACTCGGAGTCCCGTCGCTAGATATCTTTAGTCTCTCCCATTTGGATACAGTATTTGCCTATGTACCAGTTTTTTTTTTCTAATCCATCCACATTCCACACATTGTTAACCAGTACTCTTTTACTCTATTGTATGCTTATTCTGTATTTTATTTTCTACTTCTACTATCTTGCACTATGACTATGACCAGACGCTAAACTGCATGTCGTTGTACCTATACTTGTATCTGTGCAATGGCAATAAAGCTGCGACGTTGAACTTACATCTCGCCGAGATCACCAGTGTGCGGAGCTCCGTTTGGCGTGGTCTGTTGGCTTGGAAGCCGCAGGCTCCGGTGGGAAGGCGGCCGTTACTGGCACCCCAAGCCGCTGGGGGTTCTCCCGACGCCGGAGTACCATCACCCGGCGAGAACATCAGGCGCCGTGGCGGCGACTGTGGAGGTCTCAATAGGCCTGACTATGGGTGGACAAGAGGATGGGGACTGGACTTTGTGCCTTCCCCCACAGTGGGAATCACTGTGGGGGGATGTTTTTATGTTTTGGTGTTGAATTTCTTCATGAATACTGTGTTGTATTTTTTATTAGTGTGCTGTAAGGACATCAGAATTTCCCCTGAATAAGGAGATTAATAAAGTCTATCAATCAATCAATCAATCAATTGAATTGAATTGAATTGAATTAACATCCTTGTGTTTGAAGTAGTGCAGCGTAGGTTCACAAGATTGATCCCTGGGATGGCGGGACTGTCATATGAGGAAAGATTGAAAAGACTAGGCTTGTATTCACTGGAGTTTAGAAGAATGCGGGGGGGATCTAATAGAAACATATAAAATTATAAAAGGACTGGACAAGCTAGATGCTGGAAAAATGGTTCCAATGTTGGGCGAGTCCAGAACCAGGGGCCACAGTCTTAGAATAAAGGAGAAGCCATTTAACGGAGGTGAGAAAAAACTTTTTCACCCAGAGAGTTGTGAATTTGTGGAATTCCCTGCCACAGAGGGCAGTGGAGGCCAAGTCACTGGATGGATTTAAGAGGGAGTTAGAGCTCTAGGGGCTAGTGGAGTCAAGGGATATGGGGCAAAGGCAGGCACGGGTTATTGATTGGGGACGATCAGCCGTGATCACAATGAATGGTGGTGCTGGCTTGAAGGGCCGAATGGCCTCCTCCTGCACCTATTTTCTATGTTTCTATATTTCTATCTCTATGACCCCATGACTCTTGACTCCAAGTCACTTGCAATCCCTGACACGTGCAGTGACCATTCTTCCATCCAAAGCCTCATCGAAGGCTGCAGTTTGAAAGTTAGTCATGCAAAAATGGATATTACTGGTTCTGAACTTCCAGAACGTCAGTTCTCCCACTGATGGATATTCTCAATTATATCTCTATCTCTTATACTCATTGAAGATAGACACAAAATGCTGCAGTAACTCAGTGGGACAGGCAGATAGAAGGAATAGATGACATTTCGGGACGAGACCCTTCTTCTTAATCCTTGCTTTCCATATCTCTCCATCCCTCCCCCATCCTAGTTCTCCGACCAGTCTTCCTCACCCCTTGTTGAATTTTTATCTTTGTTTGCTTCGTTGTCGGCTTCCCCTAGCTAAAGATGATCTACTGGATATTTTCATTTTCACACTTTACCCTTCCATATCTCTGTGTCTCCCTCTCCCCTGACTCTCAGTCTGGAGAAGGGTCTCGACTCGATACATCACCCATTTCTTCTCTCCAGAGGTGCTGCCTGTCCTGCTGAGTTACGCTAGCATTCTGTGTCTAACTTCAATGTAAACCAGCGTCTGCAGTTCCTTCCTGGGGTGGGAGATTGCAACCTTCACGTGGTTACATTGAAACATAGAAACATATATAATAGGTGCAGGAGGAGGCCATTCGGCCCTTTGAGCCAGCACCACCATTCATTGTGATCATGGTTGATCGTCCCCTATCAATAAGCCGTGCCTGCCTTCTCCCCATATCCCTTGACTCCACTAGCACTAGAGCTCTATCTAACTCTCTCTTAAATCCATCCAGTGACTTGGCCTCCACTGCCCTCTGTGGCAGGGAATTCCATAAATTCACTACTCTCTGGGTGAAAAAGTTTTTTCTCACCTCAGTCTTAAATGACCTCCCCTTTATTCTCAGACTGTGGCCCCTGGTTCTGGACTCGCCTAACATTGGGAACATTTTTCCTACATCTAGCTTGTATAGTCCTTTTATAATTTTATAGATATAGATAGACTGGCAATTGATTCTTAAAGGGTTGATGGTGGGTATGCAATGGAAGGCATTTATAGACTGCATGGATGAACTACAATAATTGTTCATCCCAGTTTGGCAAAAGAATAAAGCAGGGAATGTAGTGCATCCGTGGATAACAAGGGAAATCAGGGATTGTATCAAAACAAAAGATGAAGCATACAAATTAGCCAGAAAAAGCAGTCTACCAGAGGACTGGGAGAAATTCAGAGTCCAGCAGTGGAGGACAAAGGGCTTAATTAGGAAAGGGAAAATAGATTATGAAAGAAAACTGGCAGGGAACATAAAAATTGACTGCAAAAGTTTTTATAGATATGTGAAGAGAAAAAGATTAGTTAAAACAAATGTAGGTCAGAAACAGGTGAATTGATCATGGGGAACAAGGACATGGCAGACAAATTGAATAACTACTTTGGTTCTGCCTTCACTAAGGAAGACATAAATAATCTGCTGGAAATAGCAGGGGACCGAGGGTCAAATGAGATGGAGGAACTGAGTGAAATCCAGGTTAGCCGGGAAGTGGTGTCAGGTAAATTGAATGGATTAAAGGCCGATAAATCCCAAGGGCCAGATAGGCTGCATCCCAGAGTACTTAAGGAAGTAGCCCCAGAAATAATGGATGCATTAGTGATAGTTTTTCAAAACTCTTTAGATTCTGGAGTAGTTCATGAGGATTGGAGGGTAGCTAATGTAACCCCACTTTTTAAAAAGGGAGGGAGAGAGAAAACGGAGAATTACGGACCAGTTAGTCTAACATCGGTAGTGGGGAAACTGCGAGAGTCAGTTATTAAAGATGGGATAGCAGCACATTTGGAAAGTGGTGAAATCATTGGACAAAGTCAGCATGGATTTATGAAAGGTAAATCATGTATGACGAATCTTATAGAATTTTTCGAGGATGTAACTAGTAGAGTGGATAAGGGAGAACCAGTGGATGTGTTATATCTGGACTTTCAGAAGGCTTTCGACAAGGTCCCATATAAGAGATTAGCATACAAACTTAAAGCACACGATATTGGGGGTTCAGTATTGATGTGGATAGAGAATTGTCTGGCAGACAGGAAGCAAAGTGTATGAGTAAACGGGTCCTTTTCAGAATGGCAGGCAGTGCCTAGTGGGGTACCGCAAGGCTCAGTGCTGGGACCCCAGCTATTTACAATATATTAATGATTTGGACGATGGAATTGAATGCAACATCTCCAAGTTTGCGGATGACACGAAGCTGGGGGGCAGTGTTAGCTGTGAGGAGAATGCTAGGAGGCTGCAAGGTGACTTGGATAGGCTGGGTGAGTGGGAAAATGCATGGCAGATGCAGTATAATGTGGATAAATGTGAGGTTATCCACTTTGGTGGCAAAAACAGGAAAGTAGACTTTTATCTGAATGGTGGCCGATTAGGAAAAGGGGAGATACAACAAGACCTGGGTGTCATGGTACACCAGTCATTGAAAGTAGGCCTGCAGGTGCAGCAGGCAGTGAAGAAAGTGAATGGTATGTTAGCATTCATAGCAAAAGGATTTGAGTATAACAGCAGGGAGGTTCTACTGCAGTTGTACAGGGTCTTGGTGAGACCACACCTGGAGTTTTGCATACCGTTTTGGTCTTCTAATATGAGGAAAGACATTCTTGCCATAGAGGGAGTACAGAGAAGGTTCACCAGACTGATTCCTGGGATGTCAGGTCTTTCATATGAAGAAAGACTGGATAGACTCAGCTTGTACTCGCTAGAATTTAGAAGATTGAGGGGGGATCTTATAGAAACGTACAAAATTCTTAAGGGGTTGGACAGGCTAGATGCAGGAAGATTGTTCCCGATGTTGGGGAAGTCCAGAACAAGGGGTCACAGTTTAAGGATAAGGGGGAAATCTTTTAGGACTGAGATGAGAAAAACATTTTTCACACAGGGAGTGGTTAATCTCTGGAATTCTCTGCCACAGAAGGTAGTTGAGGCCAGTTCATTGGCTATATTTAAGAGGGAGTTAGATGTGGCCCTTGTGGCTAAAGGTATCAGGGGGTATGGATAGAAAGCAGGTACAGGATACTGAGTTGGATGATCAGCCATGATCATATTGAATGGCGGTGCAGGCTCGAAGGGCCAAATGGCCTACTCCTACTTTCTATGTTTCTATATGTTTCTATAAGTTTCCCCCTCATCCTTCTAAACTCCAGTGAATACAAGCCTAGTCTTTTCAATCTTTCCTCATATGACAGTTTCACCCTGTTTCGACTCGACATGCACAAACAAGATCAAATAGAACAACTTGATCTACAACTTTAGGCAGTGCAAGCCATACGGAAGAAGAAGAAGAAGTTCCTTCCTACACATTTCTTGTTCTCATTGACTCGCTGTAAAGTCTATTTCAATCTAAAGCTATTCCTTCTTGCTATAAAGTGAGGAAAACAGAAACATAAAAATGTACCATGTGACGTTAATGATATAACTTTATTCAAGTGATTGTGTTGAGGCATTTTCGCACTATGTCTGTAGACTCTACTGTGAGGATTGGCAGATTGTGAATTAGGAAGCTGCATTGCAGAGATATTAGGCTTTGAGCCCCACAATAAAAAGAAAATCCATTACCTGGGTAATCCAACATTGATATTCCACGCACTTCACGCTGCAGGCTCTTAGAATGAGATCCCAAATTAATGCTGCATTTCAATGTGGACATATGCTCAAAGAGCAAACAGATTGGAGTTACCAGAATTAATTTTATTTCTACCCTTTGCTGAGAGCAAATCTTAGTGCTGAAACACATCCTTGCCTCTACCTTAGTTAGATGCGAAAGAACGGCATCAGAACCTGAATGAACAGTCGTGCCTCAAATAAGCTCACCAATTAAACACAAGTACCTCTGCTCTTCATCAAAGCTTTGGCAGCTTTTGTTTAGTTTTGAGATACAGCGCACACACATGGGCCCTTCGGTCCACCGAGTCGGCACCGACCAGCGATCCCCCCACATTAACACAACTCTACACACTAGGGATAATTTTGTAATTTTGTACTCTTGTAATTTTACACTCATACATTTATACCAAGCCAATTAACCTACAACCCTGTACCTATTCTGGAGTGTGGGAGGAAATCAGAGATCTCGGAGAAAACTCATATAGGTCACGGGGAGAACTTACAAACTCCGTTCAGACGGCACCCATGGTCAGGATCGAACCTGGGTCTCCGGCGCGGTAAGGGAGAAGCTTTACCACTGCGCCACTGTGCTGCCCATTTAGCAACCTGACTAGCTGAAGTGAGCTGCAGCGTTAAGCATGCAGCTTTTAAATCCAGGTGACAAATATATACCTTGTGCCATTTATAATCAGGGATCTTAAAAGAAAGCCTGCTGATAAGAATATATCCCAACGTAAAAGTGATTATTTTTGCTCAATACAATACCTAGATCGCGTGTCAGCTGGGGAAGGAGCAGCCATGTACTCCCTCCCCCCCCCCCCCCCCCCATTCCCTTCTGCCACAGTCTCTGCTCAACTTCCCCACCAGTCTAATCCTGGCTTTCTTTTTATCGCTTGGACAGTTGGACCTTCGCATGGGAATGCAAGAATGTGCAAATCAGCAAGGACTGGCAGCATCTCTGGAGAGAAGCGTCTCAACCCAAATTGTCATCCATTCCTACTCTCCAGAGATGCTGCCTGCCCTGCTGAGTTACTCCAGTATATTATGTCTCTCTTCAGGAATGCATGAATGTTTATTACTCAAGTCATAGAGTTATAGAGTGATACAGTGTGGAAATATGTGGTTATTGCTGGTCAGTATGGACTCGGTGGGCTGAAGGGCCTGTTTCTGCACTGAATCTCTAAACTAAAAGCAGAGATTGGATAGACTGAGAAAGTTTTATGCAGTAAAAATAGTTGACCCTTCAGAGGTTTATAAAATTTCAATTACAAGGGGCAAGCATTATGTGGATGCCCACAGTTATCTTTTGCACGGGTAAGCAGATTCCAAAACTAGAGGGCACAGGTTTAAGGTGGGAGGTGAAACATTTAAAAATTATCTGAAATATAAGATTTTCACACAGACAGTGGTGGATGTATAGAGGTAGTTGAGACACAATTACACCATTTAAAAGACATTTGAACATATGTAAAATGGTGATTTGTCAAAGAGAGAAGAGTCGGCCGAGGCAAAACAATGCCCCCAAAGTCATGGTGAAAGAGAAGGCAGTCATAGAGTCATAGAGTGATACAGTGTGGAAACAGGCCCTTCGGCCCAACTTGCCCATACCGGCCAACATGTCCCAGCTACACTAGTCCCACTTACCCGCGTTTGGCTCTTATCCCTCCAAACCTATCCGATCCATGTACTTGTCCAAGTGTTTCTTAAATGTTGGGATAGTCCCAGGTTGAACTATTTCCTCTAGCGTCTTGTTTCATACACACACACACTCAGGATACTAATTAACGTGACAATATCAAGGGAGAGATACCAGATTTGCTGGCAGTTTAAGGTTCATAATTTGCCCAACTTTGATGCAAAATATGTCCGAGGATGTTACAGAAGCTCAGGGTAGAATTTACCGAAATCCTTCAGTTCTGCTTAGATACACATGTTACTGAGATACCTAGATACCCAAGAACTTGAAATATGAAAGCTTATAATTTACCATTCAAGCATTGGGAGAAAGATAAACTGGGCAATTATAGTTCAGCACAACAGTGGAGAAACTGATAGAAAATAAAATGAAAATTATTTGGACATACATGGACTGAAAAAGAGGAGGACCAGCAGTGTTTGTGAAAGGGCAAATCATATTTACTGGGTATGGAATTACATTTATAACCAAGGAACAGAAAAATGGAAAAATAAACTGAATCTAAGCGATTTAAGTTTAAACTCTGTTCCACTTCTCTTTTCATTTGATGACCATCTGAAGGGAAATTCCTCCATGAACCCTGTCAATTCTGATTAAGAATCACAATCTCATAAATTAACCCGCCTCTTCCAGTTTCTGCCTGGGCAGCCAGTTATTTTTTAACCACAACACTTATTTTAAATTTCCAGTGTTTAAGCTTTTCCTTTTGGCATATTTGACCATATAATAACCATATAACAATTACAGCACAGAAACAGTCCATCTCGGCCCTTCTAGTCCGTGCCGAACACTTATTTTCCCCTAGTCCCATCTACCTGCACTCAGACCATAATCCTCCATTCCTTTCCCGTCCATATACCTATCCGATTTATTTTTAAATGATAAAATCGAACCTGCCTCCACCACTTCCACTGGAAGCTCATTCCACACAGTTCCACAATTTTAACATTACATCCCAACTTGTTCATTTTTGTTAGATGCAAATGGTTTAATGCATCTTATATTAAACCACTAAGACTTGGTAATTCAGCAAGCTACACTGTCTCGTTATTTGTGAGGAACAGGTGGCATGGTGGCGCAGCAGTAGAGTTGCAGCCTTACAGCGCCAGGGACCCAGGTTCGATCCTGACTCTGGGTGCTCTCTGTATGGAGTTTGTATGTTCTCCTTGTGAACTCTGTAGGTTTTCTCCGAGATCTTCGGTTTCCTCCCACACTCCAAAGACATACAAGTTTGTAGGTTAATTGGCTTGGTGTAAATGTAAATTCTCCCTCATGTGTGTTGGATGGTGTTAGTGTGCGGGGATTGCTGTTCGGCATGGACTCGGTGGGCCGAAGGGCTTGTTTCCGCCCTGTATCTCTACACTAAACTAAACTAACTTCCTATGAATAGCAAGAAGCACTAATATCACTAAGGCTGCTGGTAATGACACTGAGGTTTCAATGCCATACAGCAGCCAGCCCCTCCATAACATATCAACTTCTTAGCAAGTTTCAGCTTTTTGAAAGGTACATGTTCCAAAATGTTTAATAATGTTTCACAAAAAATCCTTTGTTTAATCTCTTAAATTATTAGATGAACTTTCATCCGAAGATTCCCCCATTCCTTCCCCATCCCATTATCAATCTAGGACAAATGGCTGGTAGCCTTTCCACCTGCTTCTGTTCCATTTCTTAGATTGCTCTCTTACCCTTTCCTCATGTTTATCGGTCTACCAGCACCAGCCTTGGTATCATCCTCTCCTGTATCTGCTACCTGCACCATGATAGCACCACTGAAAATGCCTTGCTTCTCCAGGTCTCAACATTTCATAGGGCCAGCCTGGCTCATTCCTCAATGTCGCCAACATAGCTCTCTGGTCCTCAGGATGCATCTCCACACTTCCCCTCAAATATTCTATTTGGAAATATTACAGGGAGAAATAGTAGCAATGTTACAAAATTTTGAGATTTTAAAAATCAAGTCTGCAATTTATCCCATCAGATAAAGCATAAACAGAAGTTTAATTTGACCCCTAATTCACTTTCATATCTTCAGTATTAATAAAGTTATGGCCATTTTCATACTCTGAAATTAGCATCTTGTTCCCTATTGCTTTTCCATTGACTTAACACAAAAGCTGTGATCAAGAACAGTCAAATGGCCATAACTTTATTAAAAATTAAGAGAACTGAAATACATTTTCAGTTATTATAGATTGAAGCATTCTGAAACAAATATTAAACAATCTTACTTGGATGACCTGAAATTAAAGCATATAATTAGTTATACCCAATTGTAGATAATTCCAAAATTCAATTACTAGATCTAAACATCTATCCATTTCTTAAGAAAAGATTAACATTTTTAAATAGCCTAAGTGTCCAAAGACCATTCACACAATAATTCACAATAAAACATGATTTTTAAATCTCATTGGCATTAATTTATAGGCCAAATGGAAGGAATTTAGTGTTCAATTGCTGTAAATTAATGGCCATTTAAATCAGCTTGCGAGTAGGTTTTTCTGGAACGCGATGGTTTGGAACATTGCAATTGCGGTGGATTTGAAACCCATATGCGGCATGAAAGATACTGCGGGTTTGAATGGGCCCCCAAGTCACGTACTCGCAACTTAAATATTTGAATAAAGGGATCTTAAGAAGCCCTTTTTAATGTAAAAATAAACAACCTACCTTGTCTTGTACCTACATAAGATCCATCCCATTGTCGGCGTTCGCGGCTTTAGAGGCTTTTTAATCTACTATAACAATTAAATAACCCAATTTAGTTTACAAATATCCGCAGCGAACGAATGTCGCAGCGATTTTGTGTCAGCAACTAAGCAGGCTGAACAACCTCGATTTCTATAGCTTAGAGAAAATCGCGTTTTAAACCCGCCCCCCTCTCAAAGGAGCCAAAGTCGCACACACGGGCAGCGACAGAATTGCAGCGCCGCTGAAGGTAAGTTTTGCAACATACCTATAAATAGTCATCAATCGCCCACAAGTTTGTGAACTGAACTTGCTGCTCACAGTGAAATCCTCTCCATTTTTGGGGGTAGTTTGTAAGCAGCACATTACAATGATAGAGATGCTACAATAATCTCAATCCAGCAAGGAGATGGAAGCATCTTGCCCCACCTCTGCTCTCTTGACTTGTTTATGCTAAACATCTCCCCTCTCCATTTTTAGTCTAAAGGTCCCGACCCAAAACATCGTCTGTCTATTTCCCTCCACGGATCCTGGTAAGTTTCTCCAGCAGTTTGTGTGTTGTCAGGAGATGGAAACATTGTTTTGTATCATCTGTACGATTGAAATTTTAAATTCTTTAAAATATATTAGAGTCGCAGAGTGATACAGTGTGGAAACAGGCCCTACGACCCAACTTGCCCACACTGACCAACATGTCCCATCTACCGCGTGGGGTACCGCAATGCTCAGACAGGGACCGCAACTATTTACAATATACATCAATGATTTAGATGAAGGGATTCAAAGTAACATTAGAAAATTTGCAGATGACGCAAGGCTGGGTGGTAGCGTGAACTGTGAGGAGGATGCTATGAGAGTTCAGGTTGACTTGGACAGGTTGGGTGAGTGGGGAGATGCATGGCAGATGCAGTTTAATGTGGATAAATGGGAGGTTTTCCCCTTTAGTAGCAAAAACAGGTAGGCAGATTATTATCTAAATTGTGTCAAGTTGGGAAAAGGGGAAGTACAACGGGATCTGGGGGTCCTTGTTCATCAGTCAATGAAAGTAAGCAGGCAGGTAAAGCAGGCAGTGAAGAAAGCGAATGGCATGTTGGCCTTCATAACAAGAGGAGTTTAGTATAGGAGTAAAGAGGCCCTTCTGCAGTTGTATAGGACCCAAATGAGACCACACCTGGAGTATTGTGTGCATTTTTGGTACACTAATTTGAGGAAGGACATTCTTGATATTTAGGGAGTGCAGCGTAGGTTTACAAGGTTCATTCCCGGGATGGCGGAACTGTCATATGCTGAGAGAATGGAGTGGCTGGGATTGTATACTTTAGATTTTAGAAGAATGAGAGGGGATCTTATTGAAACATGTAAGATTATTAAGGGTTTGGACATGCTAGAGGCAGGAAACATGTTCTTGCTGTTGGGGGAGTCCAGAACCAGGGGCCACTGTTCTAGAATAAGGGGTTAGCCATTTAGAACAGAGATGAGGAATCGCTTTTCACACAGAGAGTTATGAGTCTGTGGAGGCCAGTTCTCTGGATACTTTCAAGAGAGAGCTAGATAGGGCTCTTAAAGGTAGCGGAGTCAGGGGATATGGGGAGAAGGCAGGAAAGGGGTATTGATTGGGGATGATCAGCCATGATCACATTGAATGGCGGTGCTGGCTCGAAGGGCCGAATGGCCTACTCCTGCACCTATTGTCCATTGTATATACACTAGTCCCACCTGCTTGCATCTGCCCCTTATCCCTCCAAACCTGTCCTATCCATGTACCTGTCTACTTGTTTCTTAAACATTGCAGCAGCCCTTGCCTCAACTACCTCCTCTGGCAGCTTGTTCCATACACCCACAACCTTTGTGTGAAAATGTTACCCCTCAGATGCCTATTAAATTTCCCCCTTCTCCTTGAACCTGTGTCCTCTGGTTCTAGATTCCACTTATTCTGGGTAAGAGAAATTCTTGGAAACTTTGAATTGTTAAATACTGTTACCCTTCTGACAAATGAAAACTATGATGAAAATTTGTGCCCAGCAAACTGAAATTTATAGGAACATCATAAGGATACAGATTATAAGTAAAAGTGTCTCCAAATCTTTAATGTTACACTCTCTGATTTCAATAACTCACAAAGACTGAGGTTCAGATTCACTTACAGTTTTCAGTAAAAGTGTTTTGTTTAGAGTATCATATGGATTTGCTGCTATTTATCATATTGATGACAACTAAAATAAAAAAACAAGATATAGCTTCGAAATATAGCAACCAGAGTGTCGAAGAAAGGAATGATCCTTGATGGTGTTTTGTGATAGGGGATTGTGTGACAGACTGTGTTCTTGGTCTGGCAAAACATTGTTTTTTTCAATGACACTCTAAGTTGTTTTCTATCAAAATTAACATGAAATCATTCAGAATAAAGGCAATCACAAAAGAAATAAATGCAGTCTTCTAAAACTGTAATCTAATGTACTGTGAACATTTTTAATTTGCATGTGCAAAACAGTCTATAATAAAATCATGTTTGCAGTTAATTTGTTTCAACTTTCATCTGTTTAATGGAGACCAGAGCAATGGATTTTGCATGCAAGATTCATTAGGCAAACAAAGCCTGTTGTGCCACACATTTCTGTTAATTTGAATACTGAAATCACTCGACCCGAAACGTCACCCATTCCTTCTCTCCAGAGATGGTGCCTGTCCCGCTGAGTTACTCCAGTATTTTGTGTCTATCTTTGGTTTAAACCATCATCTGCAGTTCCTTCCTACACATTTCGTCTGCTCCACTGTGAGATCTCCTCAAGGTATGTCTACTTTGAAGAAGTTCTCCTCCTCTCTCCGACGAGAGTTCTGCAACATCCTCTCTTGCTGCTCCCCCTCTGTGATTCCTCCTGCTCTCTGACTCTACGACCATGCTTTAACCCAGGCTTGCTACCACAGCCACGTGTGTTTTCTCGCTGCTTGCCTGTGTCTCCATCTTCTACCTCAGGGCTTCCAACTCTGGTTCCAGACCTCCCAAAAAAGAAAGAAGGGTCTCGACCCGAAACGTCACCCATTTCTTCTGTCCAGAGATGCTGCTTGGCCCACTGGGCCAATTGAGTAACTCCATCTTCGGTTTAAACCAGCATGCGCAGTTCCATACTACCCACTTACAATTCTTACACCTACAACTGTTGAATTCTAATTAATGGGATTCTCTTGTTTTGGGATTATTTTATCATTCTTTTCCTGCCGGTGGGGACTGACTCACATTGAAATGCTCCTGCCATCCCACTGTCATTCACCCACCTCCTCATCCCAAACTGTGAGTCGACATAATTTCTGCAGCCTCCACAACATGGTGTGGAGAAAGGAAACTGATCATTGCTCAACATAGTTTTACCCAACTTTCACATGTCCACCTACTATCACAGGGATCGCTGAACACAAATCCTTGAGTGACCTTTTTTGTCTTACATTGGAGACTTGAGGCTCTAATAGCCTGTCCTACGGTACGAGTTCATTCCAAGAGCTCTCCCGAGTAAAAAAAAAATCAAACTCGTGGTAAGCACGGAGAATGAATGTAGCGGGTACGTCGGAGCACAGGGACGTTTCTTCGCGGCATGTAACGCTAACGGCAGGTACTCGGGAAGACTCACAAACGGCAGGTAAGCATGGGAAGACTCGTGAAGATTTTTCAACATGTTGAAAATTGTCCACGAGAACCCCGAGTACCGACGAGTGGCCATTACCATAAATCTCTGAGTTTGAATCAGGGCAAACTCGGGAGAGCTCTTGGAATGAACTCGTACCGTGGGACTGGGCTTTTAGCAGGGTGCTGCAAGTTACAGAGCAATTACCACTATATTTACAATGGACTAAAATAATAGAAATTTTACTTCAGAGTCACGTGAGTGACTACGTGAAGAAGGCCGTCATCCCGCCTTGCTCGTCATTGACTCGCTTTGCGCAAACGAGCCGACTGGCGGCAGCATTTGCGCTGTCCAGCGGTAAGTTTAAACCAACAAGGTAAGTTTTAAACTTACCTCTGGGGTTGGTTCTTGTATTGCAGGAAACTCATTTTCAGAGTTTGCCTGCTGGATTGGGGGCGAAGTCCGGTCGGGCAGCAGGTGAACCTTTCTGGACCGCGGGAACCCCAGTCACGGACCATAGGGAATCCCGGTCATGACCTCGGGGAACCCCAGAAATGGACCGCGGGACCCACTACGGAGACCGCGGAAGTGCGAGTAGCGGGCGGCGGTCGAAATTCGCCTCTCGAGTCGCTGGCGGTGGAGCCAGCTGCGTCAGACTGGTGCCGACAGCACCAAGACAGCCGTTTGGAGGGTTAGTCACAAAATTGTATCTCCCTCTCTGCGGAGGGGAGCGTAGGGAAGGGGCCCATTCATTCAAACAAAATGGGCCAGGAGTACCAAGGCAAACCCACTTGGAAGGTTAGCCACGATATGATATCTCCCTCTCTGAGGAGGGGAGCGCAAGGAGAAAGCCCGCAAATGAGTTGGGCCAGGAGGATTCCGGATGGAGAGGATTCCCTCCTTCATGGGTAAAGTCTTTAAACGTTCAAACCTACATGGAGCACCTGATGGAGAGGTGCTCCACAATGATATACTCCAAAGGAGGGAGTTATCAGCCCGGGTATTATGGAGAACCCGCAGGCAGCAGCACCTGTTTCAGGGCTGCACAATGTCTCCCGCTCCGAGGAGAGGAGCATCCAAGGTCAGTTTCAGTCTGACCCAAAGCAAAAAACCTGATATAGGTCCGCTGGAGGGGCCATGTCAGCACAGGTATTCTCAGGGGCCTGCGGCAGCACCTGTTTTCAGGGCTGCCTACGAATCTCACTCTCTGTGGAGGGGAGTGCGAGTGGTCAGTATGTAACTGAACACAAATTCAAAGTATGAACATACTGGAGCACATGCATATGGCCTCAAGAGTACTCGCAAACAAAGGGTTTGCTGCTGGAAGAGTTGGTCTCCAGCCGTTGGCAGAATACCCGTATGAGGCCAGAGTTCTCACGCTACAAGTGCCGGCAAATGAACAGCGCTATCAGGGTGACATTGGAGGGCTGAAATCCAGGAAATGAAACCAGCCACCAAATCCTCTCTTCAGGTAAGACCTATCCCACAGGTAAGACCAGGAGGAGGAAGCAAAAAGCTGTCGGACTAATCAAGGTACCAACGACGAGCAAAAGCTTCATCGGTAGGCGACAACACACCCCACACCTCCATAGGGCGTAAGCGGTTTCATGAAGCCGGTGGTAGCCTGAAAGCTGGGCACGGAAATATGGCCAGAGTCGTCTTTCAAGGCAGGCTCAAAATTATGGCCAGAGTTGTCTTACAAAGCAAGCTCAGTATGATGAGGTTTCAGACCAAGACCCAAGCCGGTCTCAGGAGAAACATGGAAACCACGCACCCCACCAGTCCTACTCCCCAATCAAGGAGGGGAAAAGAACCTGCATCAGCGGCCTTTGGACTTACCATAAGACCACCGGTAGCCATGGAGGTAGGTGGGTCTGGTTTTTCCGAAACATGGGGTTGTGGACCATTTACATGTTGGTAATTTTTACACTTGTGTTTTTGTACGTGTAATGAAAAACAACATGAGATTCAGATCTGGTTTTAAAAAACAGATGATAACATGTGATTACTTATACTGCACAACATACATAGGTTCCAAGCAGGCTTGGAATTGGGCCCGGAGTTGTCTTTCGAGGCAGGCCCAGTATTATGGGCAGGATTGCCTTTTAGGACAGGTTGACAGATGGAGGATGTCACTTCATCCAGATTTAACTCGTATGTGCAGTACAGACTTTCAGAATAGTAAACTTTGTTACGGTCTAACAACTGATTTCTATAGGAGCTATATGACAAGCATCGATCTCAAAGATGCATGCTATGCAGTTCCCATTCACTGGGATCACCGGAGATATTTGAAATTTATCTGGATAGGTCTATAATAACAGTTAAAGCGTTGCAAAATAGACTAACTTGAGTTCCCAGGTTTATTTACCAAATTACTAAAACCAGAGCTTGGGCTGCTCAGAGCTCAAGAACATTCGTTATCGCCTATCTGGATGATGTTAAACGCTGTTTTTTACTAAAATTAACTGTTATAGGCCCAAAATATATTTGAGGAATTGGGGTCCCTCACCCATCCAGTTAAATTTTAAGTTGATACCAATCAGAACTACTGATTATTGGGATTTACATTTAACAATCAACTTAACAGGGACTCCGCCCTGGAGCAAGAGATGCAATTAACAGAAGCTTGTAACAACCTTGTTGGTTATTAAGCAGCCTTCTATTCATCAAGTGTAATTGGCAATATAGCAGCTGCGTTTCCGCGGTACAAATTGGGCCTTTGCATTACCAGAACCTATAACGTGCAAAGAATTAACCTCTCAAGTACCATATAGGTCATTATTAATAAACCTATGCTATTCTCAGCTGAAGCTACCAAAGTCACCATGGTGGCAGTATTCAGCATTACTCCAGTATTTTGGTCAGTAATCTTCAGTGATTACAAACTGATGCTAGTGCTCAAAGATGAGAAGTTACGAATGCCATCTCCAGTTACAGAGGTGGATGCGGGTTGCAAAAGTTACCGATTTTTCAGTAATTGGTATCAACTATCTATAAACACTCGGTGCATTCTATACGTTAAAGGTTATTGTAAGAATGTGCATAATCTGCATGCTTAACTCCAAGTTGATACACTATGGTGGTGGCATATGTTAGTCACATGGGTGCAATCAAGTTTAAATATCATGTGATATTTACCTAATCTCATTTGACGCTACTGTATCATGTGAAATCAATGACAACACAGAATGGATGTTGGATCACAAAGTATTTAATGGCATTTTGGCTCGATGGAACACCGAATATCGATGTTTACATCCAGGCTCATTTACCAGCTGCAAAACATGTGGCATACAGTGGCAAGAGATAGATACATTATCGCCACTCTGGGGAGGAATGTTATTGCATGTTATTTCCTCCATTCTGCCTCATCAGTCGGGTCTTGCAATTAATCCAGCAAGATACCGCTTCAGGCCTCAAACTGCCTGACTGGCGTACGCAGCCATGGTTCCTGCTAATGTTGGGAACAATATAGAACCTTATATGGTTATTCAAAACATAAAACTTGCTGGTTCAGCCTGTGACTCAGGTAACCAGCCTCTGCATGATACATCAAGTCATTAACTTGCAGACTCTGAGACGACTATTCCTGCGGCTCGGGTTGTCAGACCAATCCGTGTAAGTGCTCACTGCAGAGTGCAGGGCAAGCACCAAAAGGCAGTACATCTCCACTCCAGCAGATGGGAAAAGTTTTTGTCTGAATATACATGTTACATACTGTACAGCACGGATAACTGACGTCTTAGAGTTCATTTTCAAATGAGTCTTTTACAATTAATAAGTTACAGTGCCATTAACTGTGCCAACGTGTTTTCTCATCATATTTGCTGCAGCAAGTGGGACCCACACTGTCGGCCTCACCCTCTGATATCCAGAATTATATAGGATATCTTAACACAAGTTCTCCCAGGCCCAGTTACACGGAATTATGGGACAATGACATTATGCTAACATTACTACACCAGGGGGCTCCAGCTACATCCTTATCTTTAGCCGGCTCTCATAAGGTAGTAATCCTCATGGCACTGGCCTCAGTGCAACATGTCCAGTCACTACATAAATTGCGACTGGACAGGGTGGTTACATCTGCTAATAACATAATATCTTATGTTTTGATTTAATCAACAAGAACTAACCCGGGGCATTAGGTCTCAAACAGTTTCATGGCATACCCTATGGACCTTCGGGAATGTTTGGTCACACATTTACAACAATACGTCTAGATCACCTAGAGCCTCAAAGGCTCCAAACTAAGCAATGTTTGTTAGTTATAAGAAGTTTTAGTTCTACCATCTCCAGGTGGTAAAACGGGGTTTTGGCTATGCAGGAGTCGACACTAATATTTTCAACACTCACTCCACCGGGGCTGCTACCACATCAGTTCCAAGGATTATGTACGTTTCCACTGGACCACATCCTAGCAGCTGCAGGATGGTCAAACGAACATACTTTACCAACATTTTATATAACCCATTGCCAAATCGGGGATATTTGCCAACTCCATTTTAGATTCTGTTTTATAGTTTCCCCTGGATGAAAGGGGTCACTATTATTCTCATTGGATGATTAAAGCATCAGCATAACAAACCAAGTCATGTCTGAATGCATTAATTTTTTTCACTCATCCATGGTCACTTCATGCAGTGTGTAACGTATGGATTCATTTCCGGCATGAAATCACAGAGCTTTGAAATCTTCACGTAGTCACTCACGTGACTCCAAAGTAAAACAGTAAGATTAAACGAGAACTTACCAGTTTGAAGTTTGATCTTGATTTTATGAGGAGTTACGATGAGCAATTACGTGCCCACCGCTCCCACCCTCTTATTATCAAGGTCATCTGGTAGTTCCAGTTCTCAAAATCTTACTATGTTCAGTTCAACTACTGGTATCTGTGATTCCACACCGCTGCTTTGAAGTATGATGCGCCAGGCGGGACGACGGCCTTCTTCACGTAATCGCTCATCGTAACTCCTCATAAAATCAAGATCAAACTTCAAACTGGTAGGTTCTCGTTTAATCTTACTATTACATTTATATTGACCAGTTGTGTTCCAGTTGTGTAAACGTTTGGTTAAGCCATATTTGGAGTATCGTGTGCAGTTCTGGTCACTACAATACAGGAAGGATGTGGAGACTTGGTGGAGGACGCAGACAAGCTCCTGAATCAGAAAGTATTAGCATTATGGAGAGGGTGGACAAACTTGGATTGTTTTCTCTGGTGAGGATGAGCTTGAGGGAAGACCTGATAGAAGTGCTGAACTACTATCTACCTCTTTGCTGACCCTCAGACTATGCTTGATTGGACTTCGCTCGCTTTACCTTGCACTAAATGTCATTCCCCTATCATGTATCTGTACACTGGATCGATTGTATGCATTGTCTTTCTGGTGACTGGATAGCACGCAACAAAAGCATTTCACTCTACCTCGGTACACGTGACAATAATAAACTAAACTAAACTAAACTGAACTAGAAGTCTCTCAAATTATAAGAGCTGTGGATAGGGTAGATTGTCAGAGTTTTTTTTTCTCCAGGGTGGGAATGACAAATACCAGAAATCATAGGTTTTACGTGAAAGAGACAATGTTTGAACAAAGTTTTTTTACACAGAGTGGTAGTTGTCAGGAACACGCAGCAAGGGGTTGAGTAGAAACAGATACAACAAAGATAAACACAAAATACTAGAGTAACTCAGCGGGACCGGCAGATCGGAGGCAAAGGACCTTCTGCAGTCAAATGGGATTAATGGCCTCATGATCAATGCAGACACAGTGGACTGAAGGTGTAGGAAGGAACTGTGGATGCTGGTTTAAACTGAAGATGAATACAAAATGCTGGAGTAACTCAGTGGGATCAGCAGCATCTCTGGATAGAAGGAACAGGTGACGATTCAGGTCAAGTCCCTTCTTCAGACCAGGAACGTCACCCATTTCTTCTATCCAGTGATGCTGCGTTGTCCCACTGAGTTACTCCAGTATTTTGTGTTCATCTTTGTTGGACCGTAGGGCGTGTTCCAGTGCTGTGCTGTTCTTTGTTCTATTTCAAGAGTGGGAGAGTACATTGTATCTTTGGTCTGAGGATATGATGGTTGACGGTTTTGAGTCGGTGGACTGGTCCACATTCAAGGACACAGAGGCCAATCTAGCTTAGATTAGGTTGGTTTAGTTTATTCTCACCTGTACCAAGGTACAATGAAGAGCTTTAGTTGCGTGCAAACCAGTCAGTGGAAAGACTATGCATCAGTCTGAAGAAGGGTTTCGGCCCGAAACATCACCCATTTCCTTCGCTCCATAGATGCTGCTGCACCCGCTGAGTTTCTCCAGCATTTTTGTGTACCTTCGAAAGACTATACATGATTACAATCGAGCCATCCACAGTTTACAGATACATGAAAAAGGCAATAGTGTTTAGTGCAAGATAAAGTCCAGTTAAAGATAGTCCGAGTGAGGTAGGTAGTAGCCCAGGACCACTCTGGTTTGTTGATAGGATACTTCAGTTGCCTCATAACAGTGGGGAAACTGTTCCTGATTCTGGAGGTGTGCGTTTTTGCACTTCTGTACCTTTTGCCTGATGGGAGGGGGGGAGAAGAGGGAGTGACCGGGGTGAGACTGATTATGTTGGTGGCCTTGCCGAGGCGGAGTGAAGTGTAAATGGAGTCAATGGGGTTGGTCGGTGTGATGGTCTGGGCCGCATCCTCAATTCTCCGCAGTTTCTTGCAATCTTGGATGAAACTGTTTCCAAGTGTGACCTCACTAATGTACTGTACAACTGTAAAATAACCTCCCAAATTCTATTCTCAATTCCCTGACTGATGAAAGCTAATGTGCCAAAAGCATTTTGGTCACCCTATCTACCTGTGATGCCACCTCCAAGGAATTATTCCCCTGTACCCCAAGATCCCTCTGTTATACAACACACCCCAGAGTCCTACCATTCACTGTGTAGGTCCTGCTCAAGTGCCTCCAAAATGCAACACCTCTCATTTTTCTGTATTCAACTCCATCAACCATTCCTCAGCCCACCTGTCCTGCCAATCAAGATCCTGCTGCAATTTTGAACAACCATCTGCCCTATTTACAATACTTTGGTGTAATCTGCAAACTTGCTAATCATGCCTTGTACGTTCTCATCCAAACTAAAATATAGATGACAAAGAGCAATGGGCCCAGCACTGAACCCTGAGGCACACCACTAGTCACAGGTCAGTCTGAAAAGCAACCTTCACCAAATTTTCCACCAATTCAGCTATCTCTCCTTGGATCCCATGCGATCTAACCTTCCAGAGCAGCCGACCATACAGCTCCGCTCTCATCAACCTGTTTGGTCATATCCTCAAAAAACGGGTACCCAGGCCCAGGACACCGCACCAACAGGAGCTCTGCAGACCGGGGCTTCCACTAACGGAGCGCACCCCTCCAGCGATCCCCAACGAGGGCTCGCCCGCTCCACGACGAGAGTCTGCGCTGCGCCTGCAGTTGAAGCCCCGGGCACGTCTCCGGGAAAGGCCGCACCGATCCTTGCTGTTAGGCCAAGGGGGAGGCGACATGGAAAAAGTTAACTAGGAATAGCCTACTTAGTTTTCTATGTGACAGGCCGTATCTTTCTATCTTGATTATTTTTTTAGATATGTATTTATATGGATAGTCGTATATATAGATTTTAGTAAGGCTTTTCATAATGTCCCTGTTGGTAGGCAGAACTAGAAGATTATGCATGGGATTCACAGTGATTTGGTTGTGTGGATTCAGAACTGGCTTATTCACTGGTAGACAAAATGCTGGAGAAACTCAGTGGGACAGGCAGCATCTATGGAGCGAAGGAATAGGTGACGTTTCAGGTCGAGACCCTTCTTTAGACTTCATTGAAGAGAGAAGGTTATGCTGGAAGAAATATATTCTTGCTGGATCAGTGACCAGTGGAGTTCCACAGGGATGTGTGCTGGGACCACTGCTGTTTGTTACGTATATAAATAACTTGGACGTAGATTTAGGCAGGTTGGTGAGTACGTTTGCTGATGACAGCAAAATTGGAGGAGTTTCAGACAGTGAGAAGGCTGTCTGAAGATACAGCGTAATATAGATCACCTGCTGTAACGGGTGGAGAAATGGCAGATGGAGTTTAATCCAAGCAAGTGTGAGGTGTGGCACTTTGGGAGGTTGAATGTAAGGCAAGAGTATATAGTTAATGGCAAGAATCTTAACAGCATTCATGTACGGAGGGACCTTGGATTCCAAGTTCATAGCTCACTGACAGCAGCAGATAGGTTGGTAAAGAAGGCGTATTGTATGCTTGCCTTCATAGCTTGGGGCATCGAATATAAGAGTCGGGAAGTCATAATGCAGCTTTATAAGACTTCGGTAACATAGAAACATAGAAAATAGGTGCAGGAGGAGGCCATTCGGCCCTTCGAGCCAGCACCACCATTCATTGTGATCATGTTGATCGTCCCCTATCAATAACCCATGCCTGCCTTCTCCCCATATCCCTTGACTCCACTAGCCCCTAGAGCTCTATCTAACTCTCTCTTAAATCCATCCAGTGATTTGGCCTCCACTGCCCTCTGTGGCAGGGAATTCCATAAATTCACAACTCTCTGGGAGAAATAGTTTTTTCTCTTAAATGACCTCGCCTTTATTCTAAGACTGTGGCCCCTGGTTCTGGACTCACCCAACATAGGGAACATTTTTCCTGCATCTAGCTTGTCCAGGTAAGGCTGCATTTGGAGTATTGCATGCAGTTCTGGTCGCCCCATTACAGGAAGGATGTGGAGGCTTTGGTGAGGGGGCAGAGGAGGTTTATCAGAATGCTGCCTGGATTAGAGGATTTCAGCTACAAGGAAAGGTTGAATAAACTTGAACTGTTTTCTCTGGAATGTCAGAGATTTAGGGGGGCCTGAAAGAAGTATATCAAATTATAAGAGACATAGATAGGGTAGACAGTCAGAGCCTTTTTCCCAGGGTGGAAATGTCCTACACCAGAGGGCACAGCAGTAAGGTGAGAGGGGGGAAGTTTAATGGAGCTGGGCAGGTTTTTGACAGAGGGAGTAGTAGTGGCCTGGAATACATTGCCAGTGGTGAAGGCAGATAAGATAATGGTATTTAGAAAGGCACATGGAAGTGCAAGGAATAGAAGGACATGTTTCACGATTGAGGCTGATGAGATCAGTTCAGCATGCTGTCGGGCGGCATGGTGGGGTAGTGTTAGAGCTGCTGCCTTACAGCATCAGAGACCCCGGTTCGATCCTGACTACGGGTGCTTGTTTGTACGGAGTTTGGTCGTTCTGCCCGAGACCTGCGTGGGTTTTCTCCAAGATCTTCAGTTTCCTCCCACACTCCAAAGACGTACATGTGCGTAGGTTAATTAGCTTGATATAAATGTAAAAAGTACAGCACAGGAACGGGCCATTTGGCCCCCCATTGTTTATGCCAAACAAAATGCTGTTAAACTGATCTCATTTGCCTGTACATAATCCATATTCCACTATTCCCTGCACTTCCATGTTAAATTGCATGGGATCCAGGCAAAGATAGGCAACTGGATAGTGAATTGGCTTCATGGAAGGAAGCAGATGATGATGATAAAAGTTTGCTTAATGGACTGGAACCCTGTGACTCCTGGTGTGTCTCAGGCCAGGTCCATTGTAATCCTAGACCTTACTGATCTCCCAGTTGCTAAACACATTAAATCCCCCTTTACTATGCAACTGTACAAAACCCTGGTTAGACTGAAAGTACATTTCTGGTCACCATACTGCAGGAAGTATATAACAACAAAAGATACAGTGAACGGACCCCCAGGATGGTGCCCGGAATGGAGGGCCATTGTTATGAGGAGAGATTGGATAATTTAATTTAGAGATACTGCGCGGAAACAGGCCCTTCGTCGCACCGAGTCTGCATCAACCAGTGATCCCCGCACATTAAAAATATCCTATACTTGGAACAATTTTAATTTTACAATTAACCTACAAAACTGTATGTCTTTGGAGGAAACCGAAGTTCCCGGAGAAAACCCACAAGGTCTCGAGGAGAACGTACAAACTCCTTACAGACAAGCACCCGTAGCCAGGATCGAACCCGGGTCTCTGGCGTCGTACGTGCTGCAAGGCAGCAACTCCACCGCTGCTCCACCGTGCTGATCGTGTACAACTGTATTACACCATGATTCCAACGCAGTAGAGAACGTAGCTGTCTAAAGATGGGACAAATTAAATGTAGGAAATGTCATAATTAAGGGGTGGATGACTATCTTTGTAAGCAATACAGGAAGTCACCTGTTATGTCATCTACTGTGCCAGTGTGAGGAAGATCTCTAAACCAGTAATTGGATTGTGAAGTAGTAAATTATCCTTCTGTTGTGGTCAATGCAGGAGCACACAACATCGGAAATATCTTATTTGGAGAGAGCCAGGATCCAGGAGATACATTATAGATAAAGACTTCCAAGGTTATAACCTTTGGGTACAAACATGTACAGAGGTGGAGGGATTGAACTGAGTATAGAAATAAATACATGTCTTGAGGGAAAGATGATGCAAAATTTCGGTTTTGGGGCTGGGCAGAATGATACTTAAGAAACAGTTAGACAGGTACATGGATAGGATAGATTTGGAGGGATATGGACCAAGCGCAGGCAAGTGGAACTAGTGTAGCTGGGACATGTTAGCCGGTGTGGGCAAGTTGGGCTGAAGGGCCTGTTTCCGCACTGTATCACTCTATGACTATGATATGTTTACCAGAAATTGACACAAAATGCTGGAGTAACTCCAGCTTTTGTGTCCATCATCGGTGCAAACCCGAATCTGCAGTTCCTTCCTTCACAAATATGTTCACCAGATTCCACTTGAATTTTAAGCAAGGACTAATAAATGGGAAGATGAGGAGGTGATTGGGTGAGGGAATAGGGGGGAAAGTAATAGCAACATAATACAAACAGAATGAAATAAGGCAAAATAATAGTCAGCATTTCTGCTCCAGGCATCAGAGATAAAGTAACGAGTACAATGAAGCAAAATAATTAAACCTGGAGAGTGAAATATGAACCTGTGCATAAAACACGAACGCAGAACAACAAATTAGCGTTGTTACCCGAATAAGACAGTTTTTCAGATCTGCGTGAATTTGAAGAAATTAAAGTTATTGCAGTTAAAATTTCAATGTGAAAGATTTAGCATTTTAACCAATACCTAGGCAAATATATTGCAAAGGCTATAATTAAGGACTTCTCATACTGTTTGGATAAGCCCACTAGCACACATTAAAGTGGTTATTTATTTCGTATGTGTTCATTATGTATATTCCAGAACCCACAGCTTCGAATGGATTTATTAACTATTAATGAGCTATATTTAGTTATTGGGCTAACAACAAAGATCAAAAATAATCACACTCAATGCAATGCAATGCAATACAATTACCAAAATCCTCAGAAAATGCTGACAACAGCATTACTACAACAACCCCTTCCATTTACTGTGAAACTCCTGCTCTGACTTGACTTCACAAAATGCCACACCCTGCACTTATTGGAATTAAACTCCGTATGCCATTCGTCAGCTCAATTGTTGAGCTGATCAAAAAATCCCAAAGTAAGTGGGATAGCTGCCAGAGGAGGTAGTTGAGGCTAGGACTATCCCAACGTTTAAGAAACAGTTGGACATGGATAGCGTATAAGAGGGAACTGCAGATGCTGGTTTTAACCGAAGTTAGATACAAAAAGCTGGTGTAATTCAGTCGGGCAGGCAGCATCTCTGGAGAGAAGGAATGGGTGATGTTTCAGGTCGAGACCCTTCTTCATACTGGTTTGGGATAAGAGAAATGAGAGATATAGACGATGATGTGGAGAGATGAAGAACAATGAATGAAAGATATGCTCAAAAGTAACAATGATAAAGGAAACAGACCATTGTAAGCTTTTTGTAGGATAAAAATGAGAAATTGGGGAGGCTGTTGTCCTGACACCAGAGTGCCAGATCAGCCACCTCCTTCTCATTGTTATCAGAGATCAGGCCCACCACTATTATTTCCTTTATCATAGGTACATGGGTGGATAGGTTTCGAAGCATGTTGACCAAATACAGGCAGATGGAACTAGTGTAGCTGGGACATGTTTGCCAGTGTGGACAAATTGAGCCAAAGGGCCTGATTCCACGCAGCAGCACTCGATGACTCTGTGACTAATTCTTGATAACAAACTTCACTGTCTATGATTCCATCTATTTTAGTGTCATCTGCAAACTTACTAATCGTGACTTAGATATTCTCATCCAAATCATTGATACAGATGACAAACGTCAATGGGGCTAACACCAACACCTGAGGCACACCACGGGTTGCCTTCCCTTAATATTTCCTTAATATTTACAGTAGGGAAATAGGATGATTGATTTTAATCCAAAGGAAAGGAAGTGATGCAGGGAGTGGGTTTATCAACATAATTAGCTGAAGCTAAATTATAGAAATGGGAAAAGGGCTCACTGATTTCATTCAAGAAAATACTGATTGCCCAATTAATATGAAGAAATTCTGAAGTTTATTATTAAGAATAGAATTAATAATCACCTTTAAAAATATCAGCAGACCAGAAAGATCCAATGTGGAAATGCAAAGGATGTCATGTTTGATGGTTAAATGTTGTTGGGGAAATATTTGTCCATGAACAATGCCCACCAGGAATGGGAGTAGGTTGAGAGTTCAAGATTCTCCTGTGGCTATTCCCCTGTAAAACAGGTACACTATATACCTTTTTTGAATATTTGCAAGTCGGATCGGTACTATGGAAGGCGAACAAAATGCTATTTCAAGAGGGCTAGAATACAAAAAAAAGGGATGTAATGCTGAGGCTCTATAAGGCGCTGGTCAGGCCGTATTTGGAGTATTGTGAACAATTTTGGGCCCCATATCTGAGAAAGGATGTGCTGGCTCTGGAGAAGGTCCAGAGGAGGTTTACAAAAATGATGCCAGGATTTAGTGGGTTAACCATTTGATGGGATAAGCATTTGATGGCACTGGGCCTGTACTTGCTGGTGTTTAGAAGGATGAGGGGGTGACCTCATTGAAAAGTACAGAATAGTGAAAGGCTTAGATAGAATGGGTATGGAGAGGATGTTTCCACTAGTGGGAGAGTCTAGGACCAGAGGTCTTAGCCTCAGAATTAAAGGACGTTCCTTTAGGAAGGAGATGAGGAGGAATTTATTTAGTCAGAGGGTGGTGAATCTGTGGAATTATTTGCTATAGAAGGCTGTGGAGGCCATTAATAGATATTTTTAAGGCAGAGATAGATAGGTTCTTGATTAGTACGTATGCCAGGGGTTCTTGATTAGTACAGCTGTTAGAGGTTATGAGGAGAAGGCAGAAGAATGGGTTAGGAGGGAGAGATAGATCAGCCATGATTGAATGGTGGAGTAGACTTGATGGGCTGAATGGCCTAATTCTACACCTATTCTTTATGGGAAGAAGGCAGGAGAGAATGGGGTTAGGAGGGAGAGATAGATCAGCCATTATTGATTGGTGGAGTAGACATGATGGGCTGAATGGCTTAATTCTGCTCCCATCACTTATGACACTATGGTATAGTTGAGGGGGATAGCCATTAAGGTCTGGAGCACCTGGGCCTGGCTTTGAGGCACAGCGGGGCAGGGTGAAGTCAGGCAGAGCCATAGTGAGGGGGACAGACTGGAAAATCTGTGGCAGCAAACGGGACTCCAGGATGGTCTGTGGCCTCCCTGGTGCCTGGGTTTGGGATGTCTCTGAGCGGCTGCAAACCATTCTTAAGGGGGAGGGAGAGCAGCCAGCACAAATTACACGGGTAGGAAAAGGGTTGAGGTACTGCTGAGTGAATACAGAGTTAGGCAAAAAGTTAAATGCAAGGCCTCGAAGGTGTTAATTTCTGGATTACTATCGCTGCCAGTTGGTAGTGAGCGTAGCAAAAGGAGGATGGGACAGACAAATGCATGGCTGAGGAGTTGGTGCAGGGTGCAGGGATTCAGATTTTTGGGTCATTGACATCTTTTAAGGGGCAGAGGTGACCTGTACAAGAGGATTGGGTTGCACCTGAACTGCACCTGAACGAGAGATAACAGGGTCAACAAAATAGATATAAGTTATATTACAGGTTCTGTATAGCCTTCCTTAGGTCAAATCTGGATGCCAATCCCATGAAGGCAAAGCAGTACTTACTTACCAGAGTGACAACTGGGCTTTAGGGTCTAAATTACAAGGACAAAGGATATATAAAGAGCATGTTGATTTCCCCAGTATTAGGATGTTACAGTAACTGGTCATGTATCTGAAGTTTTCAAGATGTTAGGATCACTGATTGGAGAACAAGAAATCCTTTCGTTAGTTAAGTTTAGTTTAGTTTAGTTTAGAGATACAGCGTGGAAACAGGCCCTTCGGCCCATCGAGTCCATGGAGACCAACAATCATCCGCACACTAACACTATCCTACACACACTAGGGACAATTTACAATTATACCAAGCCAATTAACTTACATGTCTTTGGAATGTCACGTTAATTGAGAAGTTAAGTGGAGGAAATTATCTAAATAAATGGTCTGAGTTTTCCAGGAGTAAACCCTATATTGTGAAGAAGTTTCAAACACTCAGCAGATGACGATCATGCAATTGTTAAATTGGAGATTCCAAGATTTGGGGGAAATGTAGTGTCATGTCAGTGTTGAATTCCACATAATTCCGCTATCTTTAAGAGACCCATCTAGCTCTCTCTTGAAAGTATCCAGAGAACCAGCCTCCACCGCCCTCTGAGGCAGAGAATCCCACAGACTCACAACTCTCTGTGAGAAAAAGTGTTTCCTCGTCTCTGTTCTAAATGGCTTAGCCCTTATTCTTAAACTGTGGCCCTTGGTTCTGGACTCCCCCAACATCGGGAACATGTTTCCTGCCTCTAACGCGTCCAAACCCTTAATAATCTGATCTGTTTCCATAAGATTCCCTCTCATCCTTCTAAACTCCAGAGTATACAAGCCAACTCCAGAGATGAATTCAAGATTAAGTGTCTTTACATTGACTTGCTATGTATCAGGGTGAAATTTGCAAGATTATTCGATGAGATTGTGTATTTTTGCAAGGCAAATTTGTAACTGCAGTACTCTGAGAGTCACGTAGAGAAAATAGAGCCTGTAATGGCAATTTCTTATCTTTCCAAAGTCCATCTTTAAATTGCCGTTACTACACTGGCAGGGACGAGCAGAATTTACACAATCGACAATAAAAACAAATCTTCCAGTCGTTATTTCCAGTTTCATTGGTTTTAGTTGAAGTTATTGTAAATATCAAGAAGTGTCTTATACAAATTGTAGCTTTCCGTTCTTACTTTCTGAACTGGTAAAAACTGTGTCTTCTCTTCCCGTGCCAGTTCCTGTCTGATCTCCCTGTCGTTTCACTTAGTTCAACGTAAGTCACGCCCATCTTCATATCAAAATCCCACCCTTAAGCGTACAAAACAATACAGCTAGAAATATCTAGACAAAATAATAAAATATGCTAACAGTAACTAGCTGTAGCATGAATGGCTCCTACACTACCAGTGTAGAAATATCCATTTGATATGTCCATCTGGAACTGCAGGGAGTTTTTCAAAGTTTCTATATTATTGCAGTCAAATCATGATGAGATATACCTGAATACGGAGGCCTACAATATTTCACAATTGCAATTTAATCTAAACACTTTTTCACACAAAGGGCGGTGGGTGTATGGAACAAGCTGCCAGAGGAGGCAGTTGAGGCAGGGATTATCCCAACTTTTAAGAAACAGTTAGACAGGTGCATGGATAGGGCAGGATTGGCGGGATATGGACCAAATGCGGGCAGGTGGGACTAGTGTAGCTGGGACATGTTTGCTGGCATGTTCAAGTTGGGCCGAAGGGCCTGTTTCCACTCTGTATCGCTCTATGACTCAATGACACAGTACGCTCAGCTGTTATCTGGCAACTGAATCATCCTGCCATAACCAGAGAGCAGTGCCGAACTATCATCTACCTCATAGGTGACCCTTGGACTATTCTTAATCGGACTTTGCTGGCTTTACCTTATCAATAAACGTGTCAATAAACTAAAAGAAAACTATGTTATTGTTTGTTCAATTAGGAAAAATGGAAATAAATATATTCAAGATATATTTGGGAATATACTGTGGGATGATCTGCAACTGCTTCTTCAGAGACATAATTATATATAATGAATGCACTAGCTGACTTAAAATGTCAAAGGTGCTTACATGTAAAAATATTCTTGCAATGCGAATAACACTGAGTCACCCTCGGAACACTTTATAATGTGCGAGGACTATTGTATGGAAGATCTCGATAATTCAAAGGTAGAACCTGGGATGTTTTTTCTTTTCAAAATGTTTCAGTAGGAATTATTGCTATGGAAATAAATGTGTACATGTACTCTGTTTAGAGTCATTTCAGAGATTAAATACTGCAAGGGGAAAAAAGGCTTATTATTATCTAATTCAACTGTACAAAATCTATCAGATGTCTATTCAAATATCACAAAAGGCTGAACATCTTTGGAGACGGTAAGAAAGCTCTCTTATGTTTCTGCACTGGGTGTAGAGTCTAATGTAGTTCAAACTCATATAATTATCATGAGACAGGCTAAAATAACCTGCTCTCTCGCTGAACATGGGCATGATAAATCAAATTCTAATTTAGTACTAAATTATTACTCCCACGCCATGGTTGAAAGGACATAAAAGATGAACCCATGCGCTACTTGTTACGTGTCGTGATATGAGAATAAATTCCTTTCAAATAGGCTTTTCATACTGTTGCAAACATCAAAGCAAATTGTTGCCCCCCTATTAGATAGAATCAAAATGTCACATTGCATGGCATTATTGTGGTGAAGGTGAAGTTTCATTGTGAGCAAAGCAAAATGTTTGATTAGATTTTCATTTCCACTGCTGAAAACTACAATGAGACCAAAACAAATCAGTTTGGTTCAAATAAATCCATCACAGAAGCCAATAAACGCAATTACACATCTTGCAGATGTATCAGCTTTTTATGCCAAGCAGTTTAAAAGATTTCAGAACACACCATGATAATTTAATAATTTGCACAAAAGAGATATTGCTTTGACTATTTTTCCCCAATTCAGGATCTTAATTTCCAAACCAGCTTTCTGGATGCAATAGGTGGGACAAATAGACAGTTTTTAAACTGTATCTCTCCTGAGTCTGAGTCTAAATCTAAACTCTCCCTCCATCATAATCTCTTTCTAATCTGATCACGGGCGGCACAGTGGTGTAGCGTTAGAGTTACTGCCTTACTGTGCCAGAGACCTGAGTTCGATCCTGACCACAGGTGCTGTTTATACAGAGTTTGTACCATCTCCCTGTGACCGTGTGGGTTTTCCTCATCTGCTCCGTTTCCTCACACACTCCAAAGATGTACAGTGTAGTTTAATTTAAATTAAATTAAATTTCTTTATTTATATAGCACATTTTTAGTCAACTTGCATTGACCCCAAAGTGCTTCACATAATTACATCCACACACACAGGCAAAGGTGGGTGAAGTGTCTTGCCCAAGGACACAACGACAGTATGCACTCCAAGCGGGATTCGAACCAGCTACCTTCCGGTTGCCAGCCGAACACTTAGCCCATTGTGCCATCTGTCGTCTTTTTACTTTGGTAAAATTGTAAATTGTCCTCAGTGTGCAGGAGTGATTGCTGATCGGCGCGGACTCGGTTGGCCGAAGTGCCTGTTTCTGTGTGGTCTCCCAAAAGTCTAAAGCCTCTTAGTCATGCATTTAGTCCCCGCCAACCCGCCGGCAGCTCGCCGTCCCCCCCCTCTCTCTCCCCCCTCTCTCTCCCCCCCTCTCTCTCCCCCCCTCTCTCTCCCCCTCTCTCTCTCTCCCCCCCCTCTCTCCCCCCCTTTCACCTCCCCCTCTCTCCTCCACCCCAAATACATAATATTAATACAATATCAAGGGGGGTGATTAGTGTGTATGTGTGTGTGGGAGGGGGGGGGGGGGGGGTGGCGGATAGTATGTATGTGACGCTGCAGGCAGCCCCACTCCCCTGCAACCACGCATTTAGGGGATGAGACCCAACTTAAAGCAACCAACGAATGGGTATGAATGCCTGTTATACGCCCAGAAAAGTAACAGAAATGTTGTTGGTCCGAATTGACACACCAGCTGAATAGAGATAGAATGGAAGGGTGTAGATAACACTTTTGGGGTCTGGCACAGCCGACTCTGTGACTCTATGTCTCTCTGACTGATGTTAATTTACTCTTCTTGAGTTTAGTTTACAGCATGGAAACAGGCCTTTCGGCTCACCGAGTACACACCAGCCAGTGATCCCCGCACATTAACGCTATCCTACACACACTAGGGACAATTTTACATTTGTACCAAGATGATTAACCTGCAAACCTGTACATCTTTGCATTGTGGAAGGAATCCGAAGATCTCAGAGAAAACCCATGCAGGTCACACGGAGAACGTACAAACCTGTATAGACAGCTCCTGTAGTCTGGACTGAACATGGGTCTCTGGCCACTGTAAGGCAGTAGGTCTACCACTGCACCACCGTGCCACCCAGTTTTACTGAGTTAACTTTTGAGGAGTGGTATTTGAAGCCATATCTATGAATCCTGACTTGGAGTCTTAGAGACTCATCATTGTCATTATCATGACATTGCATTTTTTTTCTAATATAACATTTTGAAAATGATGCACAACTTCTATTTGTGCTTGTGTTTGTGGGTGTGTTTGTGGGTGTGTTTGTGGGTGTGTTTGTGGGTGTGTTTGTGGGTGTGTTTGTGCCCCACAGCAACCTGTACCTTGTCCTCCTCATATATCGTGCCACCAGGAGACCATGACCCAATGAAAGGCATGAGACGTCATCTGATACCAAGATGACCAACAATACTCCAAGTGATGCCTCACAAAGTTCATGTCATAAGTGCATGATTAGGCCATTCAACCCATCAAGTCTAACCCACCATTCAATCATGTCAGATCTATCTTTCCTGCTCAATCCTATTCTCCTGCCTTCTCCTCATAACCTTGACACCCTTACTAATCATGAACATATGAATCTCTGCTTTAAAAATACCAAACGTGGCCTCCACAGCCATCGATGGCAATGACTTCCGCAGATTCACCACCCTTTGGCTAATGAAATACCTCCTCATCCTCTTTCTGAAGGTACTTCCTTTTATTCTGAGGCTGTGGTTTCTGGTTTTGACACTCTGACTACTGGAAACATCCTCTCCACATTCACTCCTTCAATGAGATCTTCCCTAATCCTTCTAAACTCGCGCGAGTACAAACTCAGATCAATCAAATGATTACCAAACATTAACCCAATCATGTGTAAGATGGAACTGCAGATGCTGCTTTAAACCGAAGATAGACACAAAAAGCTGGAGTAACTCAGCGGGACAGGCAGCATCTCTGGAGAGAAGGAATGCGTGATGTTTTGGGCCGAGACCCTTCTTCAGACCATAACCCAATCATCCCTGGGATCATTCTTGTAAAGTCTTGCACAGGTGCAACATAAAATCCCAACTTCTATACACATTACCCAACTAATGAAGGCCAGTGTGCAAAAAGCCTTTTTTTCTTTACCCTTTCTACCTGTGCTGTTGTAACTATGTTCTTGTACTCTGTTCTATAACAGTCTGGGAACTGCAGAACACCACTGATCACAAACCTCCAGCAAGAATATCACCCTACCATCACTACTTTCTGTATTCAATGGGTAAAGCCAGTTCTGAATCCAAACTACTGGCATGTGGTTCCTATGCCTCTTAATCTTCTGGATCAGCCATCCATGAGGGACTTTATCACATGGACATAAATATAGCCCATAAGGTCAGTGCCGAACATGATGCTAAAACCATAATCTGGCTGCAGATAATGTCTGTCCCTCCATTCCCTAAATCTACATATACCCATCCACAAATGTCTTAATTACTGCTTCATCCACCATCCCCAGCATAATACCTTATTTACAACTCTATCTCTTTGCGTTTCCATTTTCAGGGAGTTATGGACTCAGCCCACTAGGATCCTATTGTGCATCAATGCTGTTAAGGGTCATGCAATCAATTGCAGATTTTCCCCTTACATTTGACTCTCAAAGTGCAATTCCTCACACTTGATCAGATTAAAGTCCATCTGCCATTACTCCACCTATATCCGTAGCTGATCTACACCCCACGGTACACTTTACCGGTCTTCCTCACAGTTCACAACCCCAGCAATCCTGGTGTCATTTGCACACTTACTAACCTTACTAACCTTACTAACCAACCCATCCACGTTCACATCCAAATCAGTTTTGTATATCACGAATAAATGAGGTCCCAGCACAGATACCCGCGGAATTCCACTCATCATGGACCTCCAGCCTGAATATTATCCTCCCACCATATCCCTCTATCTTCTATCAGTAAGCCAGATCTGAATCCATAGGAATAAGTCACTGTTAATCCCGTGCATCTTAATCCTTTGGATCATCCTACTAAATTCCTTACTAAATTCCATGCATACAGCAGCTACATCCCAACCCTCATCGGTCGCCTTTGTCACCTACTCAAAAACATGATCGTTATGGGCCTGTCCCACTTAGGCAATTTTTTCAGCGACGGCCGGCGACTGTCATAATCGTAGCAAGTCACCGAATAAACGGTGACTGGACCCCCCTACGACAATGTCTACGACAATGTCTATAACAACATACCACCTAGTCGACGGCAAGCTACAGCAAGCTATCAACAACCGGCGACCCATTAGGACGTACACCTATGACCACACCTACGCCCACATGCGACAAGGTACGACAAGGTATGACCCTGTCGGCGACACTGAAGACAACTTAAGACAATTCAGTTGCCGGTACCTGTCGCCGGTTGACGTAGGTAATCGCCAATGGAATCATCGAAGTCAGCACCGGCAACAACCTACATCACCTGGCGAAAACCTACGTCATCCTGGCGACAACCTACGACAGCACCTAAGTCAAGCTACGCTCATTGGCGTCAAGCCAACTGTCGCCGAAAAGTTTTGAACATATCAAAATCCAGCAGCGACCAGAAAAACGCTATGATTATTTGGGCGACTGAGGAGACTACTCACGACCATACAGGTGACACCCCGGCGACCATGTGGCGACAGCCTAGTGGCCTGCAGTCGCCTAAAAAATCGCCTAAGTGGGTAGGCCCTTTAGTAACTCGCAATCTGCCATGTACAGAGCCATGACGTCAGACGTCTGAAGAAAGGTTTTGGACCGAAACATTGCCTATTTCCTTCGCTCCATAGATGCTGCCTCATCGGATGAGTTTCTCCAGCACTTTTGTCTACCTTCAATTTTCCAGCATCTGTAGTTCATTCTTAAACATG